>NC_091952.1:238989172-239269172 GCF_031021105.1 Erythrolamprus reginae | reverse complement strand
TAGATAAATCCACAGTAACTGAATTTAAACATGCCTGGGATAAACATATATCCATTGCAAGATAAAATACAGAAAATAGTATAAGGGCAGACTAGATGGACCATGAGGTCTTTTTCTGCCATCAGACTTCTATGTTTCTATGTTTTCTATGTTTCCAGCTCTCTGAGCATGCGCAGAAGGAAAATCGTTCCTCTGCACATACGCAGAAGCAAAATCACACTGAAAATATTGCGATGCACACCCAGCGCACAGGTAGGAAAAGGTAAGCAACCCATCCCTGAACTCCTCCATTCCTATTTCAGCACCTTTAAACACCATACTAAACTCTTCACAACATGATAGACCAGATTTATTTTTCTCCCATTAACAGGCTTCGTAGGTGTGCTGGTATTCGTAAGACTTGCAACCTCCAAGGCACAGCTGTTCCCAAACAATTTGCCCCAAGGAATTTAAAAAAAAAAATGAAGCGCAATATTTCTCTCTCCTCTGAATATCAATTCACAGAGGAGTCTCCCTGTATGTGTCTTTATGTTTCCTGCTTTGGTCTTTCCCATTTATTTAGGCTCCGGTAATTAAGGAATAGTCACGGAGCAGTGAAGCAGAGTCGTTCTTCTATGGTTTAAAGGATGCCTAACCCACTTTGCTTCTATAAGAAAAAAGCCCACCGGCTTTCATCTTATTCCTTAGGTGAAGCTCAGACTTGCTTTCAGATTCTTAATGTGATATGTTGAAAGGTTAGAAATGGAAGAAAGCGACTTCACATGCAGCGTAGTTGAAGGTGGCAGAATGGCCCGTGTTAGAAACATAGAAACATAGAAGACTGACGGCAGAAAAAGACCTCATGCTCCATCTAGTCTGCCCTTATACTATTTCCTGTATTTTATCTTACAATGGATATATGTTTATCCCAGGCATGTTTAAATTCAGTTACTGTGGATTTACCAACCATGTCTTCTGGAAGTTTGTTCCAATGATCTACTACTCTTTCAGTGAAATAATATTTTCTCACATTGCTTTTGATCTTTCCCCCAACTAACATCAGATGGTGTCCCCTTGTTCTTGTGTTCACTTTCCTATTAAAAACACTTCCCTCCTGAACCTTATTTAACCCTTTAACATATTTAAATGTTTCGATCATGTCCCCCCTTTTCCTTCTGCCCTCCAGACTATACAGATTGAGTTTATGAAGTCTTTCCTGATATGTTTTATGCTTAAGACCTTCCACCATTCTTGTAGCTCGTCTTTGGACCCGTTCAATTTTGTCAATATCTTTTTGTAGGTGAGGTCTCCAGAACTGAACACAGTATTCCAAATGGGGTCTCACCAGTGCTCTATATAAGGGGATCACAATCTCCCTCTTCCCGTGTCTTTTCACCTGACTGCAAATTCTTCCGTTTTGTGAATTCACTCAGCCCCTTTTAGAAAGGGGCATTTTAATCCAGCATTGTCCTGTAAAATCTGCCATATGTGGGAAGAGACAAAAAACTTAGCACAAAATTCAGGGCTGAAGAGACCAAGGCGTTGCAACCTGGTTTCATAAGGGAGGTGCTCCATTTCCTTGATCATTCATGTTGCCCTTTTTTGCACCTTTTCCAGTTCCTCAAAACGCCTTATAGGACATGGTTTCTGGTCCTTTCCGCATCTTGATTGCCCTTTCTGGTCTTGTTCCAGTCTATCAATATCTTTTGATGAATTTCTCAATCTAGTGACTTCCTAATATGGTAGACAGTAACTTCTATCATTTTCAAAGAGTGTGACACTGAGGGACTATTTGCTATTCAGGGTTGAACATCAGGAAACACTTTGGATATTGCTGTTCTGTGGTAAACCCTTCTCATTTCTAAATTTGTAACTCGGTAATTATGAATGATTCTACTGAATTTTCCTTTATAATAGTGTAGAGGTTTTCCGCCAAATTAATTGATCGATCAATCATCGGTCAGATGGATTCTCTTGCTCCTTAGGGTAGCAATTTTGCAAAACTCTTGGACAAAAAACAGTTAGTCACATTTAATTTAAGTGGAATTAGTTGGATTAGGGTTGATTTAGGTTTATTTATTTCAATACGACTCAATTAGTTAAATTTTGGCTTCACTTCGAATTAGGGAGGTCCCTATATAACTCAAATAAATTTAAACTTACATACTTATTTTACCCCTATACTTTCTTCCAAATCCCACCAGAATTTCAGTTAGAAGTTTAGGATATAACTGGAAGGATAATTTGTTTCAATTTTTTTTTCATTAGTGATGTGACATACGCCCTGACTTGATTTAAATTATGATGCAAATCTTTGCATCTCTGGGGAAATTGTGAATTGCTTGGCTAGTATTTTTTTTTTTTTTGCTAATGTAGGAATTTAATGTCACTTGTGCCAACTGCAAATCCTTCTGTTTATCTGCAGTTTGATTTGGTTGGGAGCCTGTCTTTCTGTCTGTCTGTCTGTCTTTCTGTCTGTCTCTCTGTCTCTCTGTTTCTCTGTCTGTCTGTTTCTCTTTCTCTGTCTCTGTTGGCAGCTGTGAGAGTCAAGCAATCATCTGGGAATCCTGGATAAGTCTGGACAGAGAGAAATTGCTCCACATCTAAAATGCATGGCTTAGGGCTTATTGTCTGCTATAAATGAATTATATCTAAAAATCTAAAAATGTGAAATGTGTTTAAAATGGTGGGCGAAGGCAGCCTGAATGTTGAAGTAATGAGCATTCGGTGGAGGAAGACATCCAGTGTTGCATGTTCTGGTTGAACATTATTACTGTTTAATTGAATGAACAATGAGTTGAACATGAGTTGAATGGACATTATAAATCTTCTTATTTACAAGGAACAATTGATGTATGCTCTTTGGTGAGGTTTTTTTTCCCCTTTTGCAATTAAGTAAGATGCTGAGGAATCCTTCAATGAATTCCTCCTTCACTTTTTATAGGTAGTCCTCAATTTATGTCTGTAATTAGCAAGAATTGTTGTGTCTAAGCAAGGCAGTTGTTAAATGAGTAGTGCTTGCTTTTTCCTCTTCTTTGCCGTGTTGTTAAATGAATCAAATGGTCATTAAATGAGTGTACATAAAAGAAAAGATACATTTGTCATGCATGCGCGCTGGAGCTGAAACATGAAAAAGTCCTGTGTGTCTTCCCATCTGGTTCCACTTGCCACCTGTGGCACACGTGGCATAGGTTCGCCATCATGGCTATGGGATATTCTGCTTCATCAGAGGGTTGGACTAGAACAGTGATTCATTCATTGATTCATTGATTCATTGATTGATTCATTGATTCATTCATTCATTCATTCTATTTCTATGCCGCCCTTCTCCTGAAACTCAGGAGTCAGTGATGGCAAATCTTTTTTGGTTGTGTGCCAATAGAGTGTGTGTGCATGTGTCAGCATGTATGTACTTCCCCACACCCATTCCCTCCCTCCATGCATGCGCACCCCCCTTGCGCTGCCCCTGCGCATGTGCACAATCTTCACTGAAGCCTAGGACGGTGAAAAAAATGGCTAAACGGGCAAACCAGAAGTTCAGAAAAATGGGCTTCCCTGAAGCCTCCAGAGTGTGAAAAACAGCACAATGGGGAAAACAGAAGTCCATTTTCCAAACTTTCGATTCGCCCCTTGGGCTGTTTTTTACACTCCAGGGCTTCAGGAAGCTTCCCCAAAGTCTCTGGAGTGTAAAAAAGCAGCACAACAGGCAAATCAGAAATCCGTTTTTCCAAACTTCCGGTTTGCCCGTTGTGCAATTTTTTACACTCCGGAGGGCGAAATGGCCTTCCCCAAGGCTGAAAACCAGCTGGCATGCATGCTGGAGCTGATCTAGGGCAATGCCCCATGTGCCCTCTGATATGGCTCCACATGCCACCTGTAGCATGTGTGGCATAGATTCACCATTCCATGACTAGAAGACTTTCAAGATCCTTTCCAAGTCCAACTCTTGTTCTGGTGTGGTCTTAGAAGCCAGGATGAAAACAGTTGTCATCCCTATCTTCAAAAAAGGGAAAGAACAGGCCCAGATACCTGCAGACCTTTCAATTATCGAGCAATGTTTTTGGATAGATCATTAGTCATTATTATCTGGAGTGTTGAAAGCATGAGATGTGACCGCTCACAAAATGGTTCAATGTGATTTGGCTATTTGTAAAATGGCTGCTATGGCAGACTGGCAAGGATGAAATAGTTTCAGAGTTTTAAAAGGATAGGCTGAACTCCTAAAGGGTTTTTTAAAAAAAGTCTAAATTATAACTTCTGTAGGAGATTTGGGCTGACAGTTTGACCTCTATTTCCTTACAAAATTTAAGTGACAGATTTATCTCAAAAGCCATTATGGGAACAGATAGGATTTGACCCCTTTGATAGCATGGAAGACACTTAGTTCCTGCTTCAACTATAACTGAGTAGGTTTTTCTAGCTTAAAAATGGCAAGTGAAGGGGAATGGCATTTTATTTCAATTTTCATAAGTAATTGACATTCTTTAGTTATATAATTCACATCATTTGTATGTCACGATACATGTGGTATCAACTAACCCCTACTGCCACATACTTGGGTACTTGAATATTGTTGATAATTGAAATATTATGTTTCAACAAATCAGTGGTAGAAAGTATGTCAAACTGTATCCTATAAATTTAAGATTAACTTAATTCAATGATTTCCCCTCTAGAACCATTGGATTCAAAAGAAATTTAGTGAAGAGTCTTAGCTTTGGTATGTTAGAAGTGTAATAATATAGAGGAATAACATCAAGTTTTGGGAGTTATTTTACAGTTGCAATTTTGTTTTAATAAGAGGCTCAGATGCAGATTTCACATCATCCAGGAAATTGAAATCATATCCAAATGTTTTTAGCATTGATTTCTTAAGTTTTGGTTAGTAAAGATAATAAATCACCCAAATAAGTCCTTTGTATCAGGAAGAGTCCACCTCATCCTGAATTTAATAAGATAAATAAATTAAAGGAAAAGTCAGAGAAAGTTTAATGTATTCATTATTTGTGGTAAACTTCATCAAAAAGTCATCTTCTTGTTCCTCTTTTACTATTTTGGGTGCCAAGGTATGAAGAGTTCTAGTTCTTACATATCTGATGGCCCCAATCATTGTTTGTTTGTTTATTTAATTAATTTATATGTCACCCAACTCCACAAGGACTTTTTGTTATTTGATGCTATGCAATTGATTGGTGGATGGATTTTATTTTATTTGTTTATCAAACATGTACAAGATAACCAGTATATCTTGTACATGTTTGATAGTCAATCTGTATAGTCTGGAGGACAGAAGGAAAAGGGGGGACATGATCGAAACATTTAAATATGTCAAAGGGTTAAATAAGCTCCAGGAGGGAAGTGTTTTTAATAGGAAAGTGAACACAAGAACAAGGGGACACAATCTGAAGTTAGTTGGGGGAAAGATCAAAAGCAACATGAGAAAATATTATTTTACTGAAAGAGTAGTAGATCCTTGGAACAAACTTCCAGCAGACGTGGTTGGTAAATCCACAGTCACTGAATTTAAACATGCCTGGGATAAACATATATCCATCCTAAGATAAAATACAAAAAATAGTATGAGGGCAGACTAGATGGATCATGAAGTCTTTTGCTGCCGTCAGTCTTCTATGTTTCTATGTTTCTATATGTCACCCAACTCCACAAGGACTTTTTGTTATTTGATGCTATGCAATTGATTGGTGGATGGATTTTATTTTATTTTATTTTATTTTATTTTATTTTATTTTATTTTATTTTATTTTATTTATTTATTTATTTATTTATTTATTTATTTATTTATTTTTTATTTATTTATTTATTTATTTATTTATTTATTTATTTATTTATTTATTTATTTATTTATTTATTTATTTATTTATTTATTTATTTATTTATTTATTTATTTATTTATTTATTTATTTATTTATTTATTTATTTATTTATTTATTTATTTATTTATTTATTTATTTATTTAGATAGATAGATAGATAGATAGATAGATAGATAGATAGATAGATAGATAGATAGATAGATAGATAGATTTGTATGCCGTCCCTCTCCGCAGACTCGGGGCGGCTCACAACAAAGTGAAAAACAATTTATAACAAATCTAAATTTCTATTAAAAACATTTTAAAAACCCATTTTCTAAACACACATACATACACACATACCATTCATAAATTGTATATGCCCGGGGGAGATGTCTCAGTTCCCCTATGCCTGATGACACAGGTGGGTCTTAAGGAGCTTACGAAAGGCAAGGAGAGTAGGGGCAGTTCTAATCTCCGGGGGGAGTTGGTTCCAGAGGGTCGGGGCCACCACAGAGAAGGCTCTTCCCCTGGGGCCCGCCAACCGACATTGTTTAGTTGACGGGACCCGGAGAAGGCCCACTCTGTGGGACCTAATCAGTCGCTGGGATTCGTGCGGCAGCAGGCGGTCTCGGAGATATTCTGGTCCAGTGCCATGAAGGGCTTTAAAGGTCATAACCAACACTTTGAATTGTGACCGGAAGTTGATCGGCAACCAATGCAGACTGCGGAGTGTTGGTGAAACATGGGCATACCTAGGTAGGCCCATGACTGCTCTCGCAGCTGCATTCTGCACGATCTGAAGTTTCCGAACACTTTTCAAAGGTAGCCCCATGTAGAGAGCATTACAGTAGTCGAACCTCGAGGTGATGAGGGCATGAGTGACTGTGAGCAGTGAGTCCCGGTCCAGATAGGGTCGCAACTGGTGCACCAGGCGAACCTGGGCAAACGCCCCCCTCACCATAGCTGAAAGATGGTTCTCTAATGTGAGCTGTGGATCGAGGAGGACGCCCAAGTTGTGGACCCTCTCCGAGGGGGTCAATAATCCCCCCCCAGGGTAATGGAAGGACAGATGGAATTGTCCTTGGGAGGCAAAACCCACAGCCACTCCGTCTTATCCGGGTTGAGTTTTAGTCTGTTGGCACCCATCCAGGCCCCAACAGCCTCCAGACACCGGCACATCACTTCCACTGCTTCGTTGACTGGACATGGGGTGGAGATGTAAAGCTGGGTATCATCAGCGTACTGATGATACCTCACCCCATGCCCTTGGATGATCTCACCCAGCGGTTTCATGTAGATATTGAATAGCAGGGGGGAGAGGACCGACCCCTGAGGCACCCCACAAGGGAGAGACCTCGGAGTCGACCTCTGACCCCCACTAACACCGACTGCGACCGACTGGAGAGGTAGGAGAAGAACCACTGAAGAACAGTGCCTCCCACCCCCAACCCCTCCAGCCGGTGCAGAAGGATACCATGGTCGATGGTATCGAAAGCCGCTGAGAGGTCAAGGAGCACCAGGACAGAGGATAAACCCCTGTCCCGGGCCCGCCAGAGATCATCCATCAACGCGACCAAAGCAGTTTCCGTGCTGTAACCGGGCCTGAAACCCAACTGCTGGGAACCTAGATAATCGGCTTCTTCCAAGGATCGCTGGAGCTGGAGTGCCACCACCTTCTCGACAACCTTCCCCATAAAGGGAAGGTTGGAGACTGGCCGGTAGTTATTAAGTACGGCTGGGTCCAGGGAAGGCTTCTTGAGGAGGGGGCGCACGAGCGCCTCTTTATAGGATGATGGAAAGGATCCCCTCCCCAAGGAAGCGTTGATAATCTCCTGGACCCAGCTCCGTGTCACCTCTCTGCTGGCCAAAACCAGCCAGGAGGGACACGGATCCAGTAGACAGGTGGCGGAACTCACAGCTCCAATGGCCTTGTCCACTTCATCAGGTGTCACCAGATCAAACTCTTCCCAGACAGGTGGACAAGTACGGGCCCCAGTCACCTCAACTGACTCGTTGTCAGCCGACTCTGTTTTCCAATTGGAGTCGAGGTCCGCCCGGATCTGAGTGATTTTATCAGCGAAAAACGTGTTAAAATCCTCGGCACTACTCTGCAAGGGCTCCCCAACTCCCCCCTGATTAAGAAGGGAGCGGGTCACCCTAAACAGAGCGGCCGGGCGGGATTCCGCTGATGCAATCAAGGCATCAATTGATTTGTTTATCAAACATGTACAAGATAACCGGTATAGGTATGGACATAAACATGAAGAAAGAAAATAAATACAGATAAATGGGGACAGTGAGACAGAGATAGTAGGCGCCCTGATGCGCTTATGCACGGCCCCTTTACGGACCTTTTAGGAATAGGGTAAGGTCCAGGGTAGACAGTTTGAGATAGAAGCTATGAGGTTTTGAGACTGTAACAATGGAGTTGTATAGAGCATTCCAGGCATTGATCAGTCTGTTGCTGAAATCGTATTTTCTGCAATTGAGTTTGAAGTGGTTTACCTTAAGTTTGTATTGATTGTTTGCCTGTGTATTATTGCGGTTGAAGCTGAAGAAGTTGTTGACGGACAAGACATCGAGGCCGACAATTTTGTGTACTGTGCTTAGATTAGAGCAGAAGTGGCACAGTTCCAGATGGTCCAAGCCCAGAATTTTAAAACTTGATAGCATAGGGAATTCTATTATGAGTAGAGGAATGGAGAACTTTTCTTGAGAAATATCTCTGAACCTGCTCAATGATGTTAATTTCTGATATGCAATGTGAGTTCCAGGCAGACGAGCTGCATTCATTATTCAATTGTATTCAATTGTCATGGTTGTCTATCTTCTTCTGGGTCTGTCTCATGTCCTTTGGCTGTTTTTTCATTTTGTAGATGCTATACCTTCAAAACAGTGTGTGTTTTATTTATTAATTTAGAATTTATTAGTCCCCCCAACTCCAACAGACTGGATCACGGATTGTGCGAGTATTGAAAAGCATTAAAAGGATATATAATCAATGCTTAAATGTTTTCTCCTCTTTAACACGGTTGGTTAGGAAATTATTTACTTATTTAGCATTAGCTTTTATACAGTTAAATGGATTTTTTTTTACCAGCTTATGAATTTCTGATATATTCATCAATATTTATTTATTTATGTGTTTGTTTGTTTGTTTGTTTGTTTGCTGCTTGCTTGCTTGCTTGCTTGCTTACTTATTTGATTTGTATGATTTTTATTAGTAGATAGTGAATATCTACGTACTTTTTCCCCTTATGTAAAGAAGAATGACACAAAATATGAACTTTTGTTCTTGATGCTCTACAGGAAGGGATAAAAGAGAATATTTTAGGTCTTAAGAAATAAAGGTTGGAACTGTCCAAGTAGGAGATGTTAGAAGTATTCAAGAACTTCCTTTTTTTTTTCATTTTTAAGCTTATCTGGGAATTAGTCTCTCCTTCCTAAAATTCTTGACATTTCCTTTCCCATTATTAATTTAATATTTATTTATTGAAGAATTTATAAAGCCAGCCAAGTTGAAAAAAAATGTCATTCCATATGTCTTTCAATAGCAAAATTAAAATTGCATCATTCCTCAAAACAATAGGAATCAAAGAAATACAACACATAGTTGAGGCACACAAAGGCATACAGTGATCCCCCGGGTATTGCGACCCCGATCATTGCGAAATGGCTATATGGCTATTTTGCAACCCGGAAGTAAAAACACCATCTGCGCATGCGCGCCCTTTTTTCTATGGGCACGCATGCGTAGATGGCGCCGGGCAGATCAGCTGCTGGGCGGCTTCCCTAGGTCTTCCCCCTCTTGCTGGCGGGAGGGCGAGCGGCGGGCATCAGCGAGGAGTTTCCCCACCGCCCACGCAAACTCCTCGCTGCCACCCGCTCGCGCATCGCCCGCCCACGCCGTTCATTCTCGCCGCTTCCCAGCTGAGACCTGAAGCGAATTCGCTTCAGGACTCAGCTGCGAAGCGGCGCGAGCGCGAGCGAGCGGCTTGTCCGCCGCCCGCTCGTGCATCGCCCGCCCACGCCGTTCATTCTCGCCGCTTCCCAGCTGAGACCTGAAGCAAATTCGCTTCAGGACTCAGCCGCGAAGCGGCGCGAGTGAGCGCGAGCGAACGGCTTGTCCGCCGCCCGCTCGCGCATCGCCTGCCCACGCCGTTCATTCTCGCCGCTTCCCAGCTGAGACCTGAAGCGAATTCGCTTCAGGACTCAGCTGCAAAGCGGCGCGAGCGCGCGCGAGCGAACGGCTTGTCCGCCGCCCGCTCGCGCATCGCCCGCCCACGCCGTTCATTCTCGCCGCTTCCCAGCTGAGACCTGAAGCGAATTCGCTTCAGGACTCAGCTGCAAAGCGGCACGAGCGAGCGCGAGCGAACGGCTTGTCCGCCGTCCGCTCGCGCATCGCCCGCCCACGCCGTTCATTCTCGCCGCTTCCCAGCTGAGACCTGAAGCGAATTCGCTTCAGGACTCAGCAGCGAAGCGGCGAGAATGAACGGCGTGGGCGGGCGATGCGCGAGCGGGTGGAGGACAAGCTGAGTCCCCTTCCCAGGAACCCCAATCTTCGGCTCCTCGCTAGCGCAGCGCTGCGGAAGTAAAAACACCATCTGCGCATGCGCAGATGGTGTTTTTACTTCCGCAGTGCTACTTCGCGAAAACCCGATCATTGCTAGGGGTCCTGGAACAGAACCCTCGCAATGATCGGGGGATCACTGTATTCCCAAAATGTGTTAATTTGGCATCCTAGCCCAAAGCTTTCCTGAAGACTAGCAGGATTTATTTATTTATTTGAGTTGGAAGAGATCTTGTAAGTCCAACCCCCTGCTCAAGCAGGAGACCCTATGACATTTCGGACAAATAAGGTTCCTCATTATTTCCAGGTTGAATCTCTCTTTGGCCAGCTTCCATCCATTAGTCCTTGTCTGGTCCTCTGATGCTTTGGAAAACATCCTGACCCCTTCCTCTTTGTGGCAGTCCCTCAGGTATTGGACCACTGCTATCATGTCTCCCCTTGTCCTTTTCTTTGCTAGACTAGCCATGCCCAGTGCCTGCAACCTTTATTTTTTATTTTATTTTATTTATTTATTTTTATTTATTTATTTATTTAGTCCAATACATAATACACATTGAAGAGAATAGATATGTAATAATATAAATAAAGAAAAGAATAGAAGAAAAAATATAAAAGGATAGGTGAACAAATTTGAAAGGAAGAAAAGATAAATGAGATAAGGAGAGACAATTGGACAGGGGACGGAAGGCACACTGGTGCACTTATGCACGCCCCTTACTGACCTCTAAGGAACCTGGAGAGGTCAATCGTGGATAGTCTAAGGGAAAAATGTTGGGGGTTAGGGATTGACACTACTGAGTCAGGTAATGAGTTCCATGCTTCGACAACTCGGTTGCTGAAGTCATATTTTTTACAGTCAAGTTTGGAGCGGTTAATATTAAGTTTGAATCTGTTGTGTGCTCTTATGTTGTTGAGATTGAAGCTGAAGTAGTCATTGACAGGTAGAACGTTGCAGCATATGATCTTGTGGGCAATACTTAGATCGTGTTTTAGGCGTCGTAGTTCTAAGCTTTCAAGACCAAGGATTGATAGTCTGCTTTCGTAGGGTATTCTGTTTCGAGTGGAGGAGTGAAGGGCTCTTCATATGTTTTAGTTTCCAGTCTCCTTATCATCCTGGTTGCTCTCTTCTGCACTTTCTCTAGAGTTTCAAATGTCTTTTTTGTAGTGTGGTGACCAAATCTGAATGCAGTACTCTAGGTGTGGATTGGGGCAACTTCTGCCATTAATTTCTTTTGTCACAATATCTGTTTATCATGTTTTTGGACAAAATGGGTTTTTGCGTGTATGTAGAGATTAGAATATCTAGACATATTTTCCTCTTCTACCTTCTTTTCTAGATAAGAATCGGGTGTTCAGGGTTTTTTTTGCCTCTACTTAAGAACCATTTTCTACTTAAGAACTGAGCCCAGAAAAATTGCCTAGGAAATTTGAGAGCGACATGAGGGCCCAGCCAATTATTATTATTATTATTATTATTATTATTATTATTATTATTATTATTATTATTTAGATTTGTATGCCGTCCCACTCCGCAGACTCAGGGCAGCTCACAACAACAATAAAAAAATATATAACAAATCTAATAATTTAAAAGTCACTAAAAACTCCTTATTAAGAAGCAAAAACATACACACAAACATACCATGCATAAACTGTATAGGCCCGGGGGAGATGTCTCAATTCCCCCATGCCTGACGGCAGAGGTGGGTTTTAAGGGGTTTATGAAAGGCAAGGAGGGTGGGGGCAATTCTAATCTCCGGAGGGAGCTGGTTCCAGAGGGCCAGGGCCACCACAGAGAAGGTTCTTCCCCTTGGTCCCGCCGAACAACGTTGTTTAGTCGACGGGACCCGGAGAAGGCCAACTCTGTGGGACCTAACCGGTCGCTGGGATTCGTGCGTTTCCTGCCATTCCCCCTTTAATCCTTGCCATCTGGACTGCCAGAGGAGCCTTTTGGTAGCACTTGAGGCTTTGGCAGTCCAGAGCGACTGAAGTATTTTCCTTTTTCTGGCTGCTTGGACAGGGAATAAACGTCTGCCAGCGCCCAGAAAAAAGAAAGGCTCCCTTTGTTCTCGGCAGCCGAGGAGTCACCAGAGTGAAGGAAAGACACCAGCTACAAAGCAAGCGAGCAAGAGGAGAGGGGAACCCTTCAGCATAGGAAGGAAGAGGCAGCATGTAGCAGCAGCAGCAGCAGCCAGTGTATGGGAGGCAGTGTATGGGAGGCAGCCTCGCACTGGGTGTATTGGAGGCGCATGCTCCTCCTTGCCACCTCAGAGTCCTTTTTTTAAGCATTACAGTTTTGGATTTTTTTGATTCTCCTCACCTCACCTTCTTCCTTTGGCAGCAACTGTCCTCCTCCTCTTCTTCTTCCTCCTCCCCCCACCCAAATTCCGAGCTTTTATTTCTTTCCCAATGGGTTTGCATGCATTACAGTATTTGCTTTTACATATCAGTGATAACTTATACTGATGATGTTACCTACTCTGGTAATGACATATTTATTTATTCATTAATTCATTAATTAATTCATTTATTTATTTATATATGGTTTGTATGCCGCCTCTCTCCGTAGACTTGGTTCGGCTCACAACAATAATAAAACAATTCATGGCAAATCTAATAATTTAAAACATTAAAAAACCCCATTATTAAAACAGACATACACACAAACACACCATACATAAATTGTATGTCTCAATTCCCCCATGCTTGAGCGCAGAGGTGAGTTTTAAGGAGTTTACAAAAGGCAAGGAGGGTAGGGGCAGTTCTAGTCTCCGGAGGGAGCTGGTTCCAGAGACTCGGGGCCGCCACAGAGAAGGCTCTTCCCCTGGGACCCACCAAACGACATTGTTTAGTCGACAGAACCCGGAGAAGGCCAACTTTGTGGGACCTAAGCGGTCGCTGGGATTCGTGCAGCAGAAGGCGGTCCCGGAGATATTCTGGTCCGATGCCATGAAGGGCTTTATAGATCATAACCAACACTTTGAATTGTGACCGGAAATTGATCAGCAACCAATGCAGACTGTGGAGTGTTGGTGTAACATGGGCATACTGAGGTAAGCCCATGACCGCTCTCGCAGCTGCATTCTGCACGATCTGAAGTTTCTGAACACTTTTCAAAGGTAGCCCCATGTAGAGAGCATTACAGTAGTCGAGCCTCGAGGTGATGAGGGCATGAGTGACTGTGAGCAGTGAGTCCCGGTCCAGCTTAGAGAACACCAAGGACTCCACATTTGACTTTGAGCTGCAGATATTCTCTTCTATTAAAAGATTCATTTGGTTTTCAAATCAAGGAGAAGTAGTTTTCCTTTTCTCTTTCTTTATCCTCTGAAGGAGAAAGCTGTCAACAAGAATAGTCAGCAATTGGTAATGCTTGTCTCCCAATAGATGCTGGGGTAATTGAAGACTCCCCATCATTATTATTTCATCTCTTTTTGAAAGATCTGCAACTTGGTTTTAGAAAGCCTAGTCTTTGTATTTTCCTTGGCTTGATGAGCAAAGAAAAGTGCAACAACAGTATCATTTTATTTGTTGGATTTGGGTACAGATCTTTTCTTGTTATAGGTTTCTACTTTTAGCTGACAGTGTTAGAAGTGAGTAAATATTGGATTAGGTGGTCTCAGTAGAAATTGGACCAGCAAATGCTGGCTATTTTTCTCCGTTCATTCTGTCTCTTTGCCAGGCAGAGACCTTCAACCAGATTACTAGCACAAAAATAGTCTACGAACTTATTTGCTGAGAATGGAGGAAAGTGGTTCATTAATTATGGGTAGAGCCAGGAAGATGATTGTGACAGATAGGCCAGATTCATTACAGTTACCAAATCAAACGTGGCTTAAATCCAAAACAAGAAGACACTTTATTTTATTTTATTATTAGAGTTGAAAGGGACCTTGCAGGTCATCTAGCTCAAGCAGGAGACTCTACACCACCCCAGACAGATGGCAGTCCAATCTCTTCTTGAATGTGTCTAGTGTTGGGGCATTCACAACCTCCATAAACAAGCTGTTCCATTGGCTGATTGCTCTCATCATCAGAAAGTTCTTACTTATTTCCTTTGAATCTCTCATTGGCCAGTTTCCATCTGTTGCTCCTGGTCCAGACCTCTGGTGCCCTGGAAAACAGTGTGACCCCACCTCCTCTATGTGGCATTCCCTCAAGTACCTGAATACTGCTATCATGTCCCCCCTGGCCCTTCTTTTCACTAGACTATCCATGCCCAGTTCCTGTAACCTTCTTTCTTTCTTTCCTTCCTTCTTTCTTTCTTCATTCATTCATTCGTTCATTTGTCCAATACACAATACATATGGAAGAGAATAGACATGAAGTAATATATATAAAGATAATATGTAAAAATAGAGGAGAAGATATATGAAAGGAAGAAAATATATATGCTGTATGAGATAAAGGAAAGACAATTGGACAGGGGATGAAAGGCACACTAGTGCACTTATGTACGCCCCTAACTGACCTCTTAGGAACCTGGAGAGGTCAATCGTGGATAGTCTAAGGGAGAAATGTTGGGGGTTAGGGGTTGACACTATTGAGTCTGGTAGTGAGTTCCACGCTTCGACAACTCGATTGTTAAAGTCATATTTTTTACAGTTGAAGCTGAAGTAGTCATTGACTGGAAGGATGTTGCAGCATATGATCTTGTGGGCAATACTTAAATCGTGTTTTAGGCGTTGTAGTTCTAAGCTTTCTAGACCCAGGATTGTTAGTCTATTTTCGTAGGGTATTCTGTTTCGAGTGGAGGAGTGAAGGGCTCTTCTGGTGAAATATCTTTGGACATTTTCAAGGGTGTTGATGTCCGAGATGTGGTATGGATTCCAGACAGATGAGCTGTATTCAAGCTGTATTCAACCTCTCTTTGTATGTCTTGGTTTCCAGTCCCTTTATCATTCTGGTTGCTCTCTTCTCTAGAATTTCAATGTCCTTTTTGTAGTGAGGTGACCAAAACTGAATGCAGTACTCTAGTTGTGGTCTGACTAGGGCATTATAGAGTGGTATTAGTAACTTCCTCGTCTTGGAGTGTATCCCTCTGTTGATGCATCTTAAGATTGCGTTGGCTTTTTTAGCCGCCACTGCACATTGCTTGCTCATATTAAGTTGGTTATCCATGTATAAAAGATTCAAAGATTAGCCATGTGTAAAAAGTTCACCTCTCTAATTCACACAAGTATGAGAGGAAGTGGGAAGTAATACACAATCAGCCTTCCATCCTTCTGAGGTGGTAAAATGATGACCCAGATTGTTGGGAGCATTATGCTGATTCTGTAAACCGCTTAGAGAGGGCTGTAAAAGCACTATGAAGCAGCGTATAAGTCTAATTGCTTTACTGATGTTAATGCTTTACTAATATCCTGATCCTGAATCTGAAATGTGTATTTCTGTGCTGTATTGTGGCTTTATGCACCAAGTGTATTATGCACCATGACAAATTCATTGTGTGTCCAATCACACTTGGCCAATAAAATTCTATTCTATTCTATTCTATCCTATCCTATTCTATTCTATTCTATCTATGTACAATAATTACTTTGGCATTGCTTTTTGTTGGTTTAAAATATTTCTTTTTTCCAAGGCAGTTATTCAAGATAACTGTCTTAAAGATTAAACCTGGTAGAAATACAATCACTGTAAGTGAAAAATGTACTCTGTCAAAACCTTAGCAGCAGACCCTGACCAGGGAAACAAACCTTACAGACAGTTTCATTAATCAGGTTTAACATCAAGAAAGAAATAGGATACAGGATGTTGGAAAGTGACTAAGCAAAATTCCACCCTCATTCATGAGCAAATGCATTAATAAGGTGGTGTCTCAGAATTGCTTGAACCTCTTTTTTCCGTGATTGAAAAACTAAAGAAGGGTTGCTGGAACTGGGTATCATGAAAAGAAGGACTGGGGGTGACATGATAGCAGTGTTCCAATATCTCATAGGTTGCCACAAAGAAGAGGGAATCAAGTTATTCTCCAAAGAACCTGAGATCGGAACAAGAAGCAATGGGTGGAAACTAATCTCTGTGGCGGCCCCGGTCCTCTGGAATCAACTCCCCCCAGAGATTAGAAGTGCCCCCACCCTCCTTGTCTTTCGCAAATTACTTAAGACCCACCTGTATCGCCAGGCATGGGGGAACTGAGACACCTCCCCCAGGCTTTTACATTTTATGTATAGTATACATGTGTTGCATGGTTTTTTAAATGATGGGGTTTTTAACTGTCTTTTAATATTAGATTTGTTTTCCATTGTAACATTGTTATTATTGTTGTTGTGAGCCACCCTGAGTCTTCGGAGAGGGGCGGCATACAAATCTAATAAATTATTATTATTATTATTATTATTATTATTATTATTATTATTATGTCAATGCAACACAGCAAACGAGATCACTGTGCTGGAGTCTTCGGAGAGGGGCGGCATACAAATCTAATAAATAAATAAATTTCGTATTTCATCACCAGTTGGGCACTTCCCAAGCACCTAGGACTGTGTGATGTAGTGGCGAATTATGTTTGCCGATCCCAGTAAAGCGGCCTTTTGCAATTGACAGATGGAGATTTTGTCAATTCCGATGGTTTTCAAATGTCCGCTGAGATCCTTTGGCACTGCGCCCAGCGTGCCAAGTACCACTGGGACCACTTTCACTGGCTTATGCCAGAGTCGTTGCAGCTCGATTTTTAGATCTTCGTATTTTACTAATTTCTCTAGCTGCTTCTCCTCAATTCTGCTGTCCCCTGGGATTGCAATGTCGATGATCCATATTATTATTATTATTATTATTATTATTATTATTATTATTATTATTATTAATAAAGGAGAGAAACAACCTAGAACTAAAGATAAGTTTTCTGAGAGGATAATTAATCAGTGGAACAACTTGCCTTCAGAAGTTGTAAATGTTGTAAATGTTGCAACATTACAAGTTTTTAAGAAGAGGTTACCATTTGTCTGAAATTGTATAGGGCAGTGATGGTGAACCTTTTTTGGTTCACGTGCCTAAAAGGGGTGTGCGGATGTGCTAGCATGCATGCCGGTGCCCACACCGCTTCTCTCCCCCTGGCACATGCATGCACCTCCCACACTGCCCCTGCACATGTGCACTGGCCTTATTGAAGCCTGGTACAGTGGTACCTCTACCTACAAATTCAATTCAATTCAATTCAATGTATTAGATTTGTATGCCTCTACCTACGAACATTTCTAGATAAGAACCGGGTGTTCAAGATTTTTTTGTCTCTTCTCAAGAACCATTTTCCACTTACAAACCCGAGCCTCTGAAACTGTAACTGGAAAAGGCGGGGAGAAGCCTCCGTGGGGCCTCTCTAGGAATCTCCTGGGAGGGAACAGGGCCAGAAAAGGCAGGTAGAAGCCTCCGTGGGGCCTCTCTAGGAATCTCCTGGGAGGGAACAAGGCCAGAAAAGGCGGGGAGAAGCCTCCGTGGAGCCTCTCTAGGAATCTCCTGGGAGGAAACAGGGCCTCCACCCTCTCTGTAGTTTCCCCAATCGCATACATTATTGGCTTTTACATTGATTCCTATGGGAAAAATTGCTTCTTCTTACAAATTTTTCTACTTAAGAACCTGATCACAGAACGAATTAAGTTCGTAAGTAGAGGCACCACTTAAAAAAAATGTCCAAACGGGACGTTTGGGAAAACGCATTTCTGGTTTGCCCATTGTGCTGTTTTTTGCATTCCAGAGGGTTCAAGAAAGCTTCGTGAAGCTCCAGAGAGCAAAAAACAGCACAACAGGCAAACCCGAAGTGCGTTTTTCCCAACTTCTGGTTTGTTTGTTGGGTTAATTTTTTTTGCCTCCGGGGTTTCAGGGAAGCTTCCCTGAAGCGTTCAGAGGGCAAAATAGCTTTTTCCAAGGCCGAAAATCAGCTGGCTAGTACATTTTATTTATTTATTTTTTTATTACTTAGATTTGTATGCCACCCCTCTCCGAAGACTCGGGGCGGCTCACAACACGTGGAAACAAATCATAAATAATCTAAATTTTAAATTTTAAAGATTTAAAAAGACCCCATATACTAACAGACATAGACACAAGCATACCATATATAAATTAAACATGCCCAGGGGAAGATGTTTCAGTTCCCCCATGCCTGACGGCAAAGGTGGGTTTTAAGGAGTTTACGGAAGGCAGGAAGAGTAGGGGCAGTTCTAATCTCCGGGGGGAGTTGGTTCCAGAGGGCCGGTGCCGCCACAGAGAAGGCTCTTCCCCTGGGGCCCGCCAACCGGCATTGTTTAGTTGACAGGACCCAGAGAAGGCCCACTCTGTGGGACCTAATCGGTCGCTGGGATTCGTGCGGCAGGAGGCGGTCTCGGAGATATTGTGGTCTAATGCCATGAAGGGCTTTAAAGGTCATAACCAACACTTTGAATTGTGACCAGAAACTGATCGGCAGCCAATGCAGACTGCGGAGTGATGGTGAAACATGGGCATACCTAGGTAAGCCCATGACTGCTCTCGCAGCTGCATTCTGCACGATCTGAAGTTTCCGAACACTTTTCAAAGGTAGCCCCATGTAGAGAGCATTACAGTAGTCGAACCTCGAGGTGATGAGGGCATGAGTGACTGTGAGCAATGAGTCCCGGTCCAGATAGGGCCGCAACTGGTGCACCAGGCGAACCTGGGCAAACGCCCCCCTCGCCGCAGCTGAGAGATGTTTTTCTAATGTGAGCTGTGGATCGAGGAGGACGCCCAAGTTGCAGACCCTCTCTGAGGGGATCAATAATTCCCCCCCCCAGGGTAATGGACGGACAGATGGGATTGTCCTTGGGAGGCAAAACCCACAGCCACTCCGTCTTATCCGGGTTGAGCTTGAGTCTGTTGACACCCATCCAGGCCCCAACAGCCTCCAGGCACCGGCACATCACTTCCACCGCTTCGTTGACTGGGCATGGGGTGGAGATGTAAAGCTGGGTATCATCTGCATATTGATGATACCTCACCCCATGTCCTTGGATGATCTCGCCCAGTGGTTTCATGTAGATGTTGAATAGCAGGGGGGAGAGGACCGACCCCTGAGGCACCCCACAAGGGAGAAACCTAGGAGTCGACCTCTGACCCCCCACTAACACCGACTGCGACCGGCCAGAGAGGTAGGAGGAGAACCACTGAAGAACAGTGCCTCCCACCCCCAACCCCTCCAGCCGGTGCAGAAGGATACCATGGTCGATGGTATCGAAAGCTGCTGAGAGGTCAAGGAGCACCAGGACAGAGGATAAACCCCTGTCCCGGGCCCGCCAGAGATCATCCATCAACGCGACCAAAGCGGTTTCTGTGCTGTAACCGGGCCTGAAACCCGACTGCTGGGGACCTAGATAATCGGCTTCTTCCAAGGACCGCTGGAGCTGGAGTGCCACCACCTTCTCGACAACCTTCCCCATAAAGGGAAGGTTGGAGACTGGACGATACTTGTTAAGGACAGCTGGGTCCAGGGAGGGCTTCTTGAGGAGGGGGCGCACGAGCGCTTTTTTATAGAGTGATGGAAAAACTCCCCTCCCCAAGGAAGCGTTGGTAATCTCCTGGGCCCAGCTCCGTGTCACCTCCCTGCTGGCCGAAACCAACCAGGAGGGACACGGATCCAGTAGACAGGTGGCGGAACTCACAGCTCCAATGGCCTTGTCCACTTCATCAGGTGTCACCAGATCAAATTCTTCCCAGACAGGTGGACAAGTACGTGCCCCAGTCACCTCGACTGACTCATTGTCAGTCAACTCTGTTTTACAATTGGAGTCGAGGTCGGCCCGGATCTGAGCGACTTTATCAGCGAAAAACGTGTTAAACTCCTCAGCACTACTCTGCAAGGGCTCCCCAACTCCCCCCTGGTTAAGAAGGGAGCAGGTCACCCTAAACAGAGCGGCCGGGCGGGATTCCGCTGATGCAATCAAGGCGGCATGGTACGCGCATCTTGCCGCCTTGAGCGCCACTTTGTAAGTCTTAATAAAAGCTCTTACAAGTGTTCGATCAGATTCAGACCTACTCTTCCTCCATCGCTTCTCTAGACGTCTCTTTTGGCGTTTCAACTCCTGGAGCTCCTCGTTGAACCATGGGGCTCTACGGGGTCTAGCGCCACGCAGAGGTCGCAAAGGTGCAATCCGGTCGAGAGCGTCCGCAGCAGCCGTATTCCAGGCCTCTGCAAGAGACTCCGCCGAACTGTGGATGAGTGCCTCTGGAATAACCCCAAACGCCGTCTGAAAGCCCTCTGGGTCCATCAGGCGTCTGGGGCGGAACTTCTTCATTGGTTCCGCCTCCCTGCGGGGAAGGATTGGAGCCAGGAAGTCAAGCCGTAGTAGAAAATGGTATGACCATGACAAAGGCAATGCTTCTAAGCCCCTTAGTCTCAGACCATTTCTCAATTGCTCGGAAAGGAATACCATGTCAGGTGCGTGCCCTCCCTCGTGAGTCGGACCCTGTACTACTTGAGTCAGGTCCATGGCTGTCATGGTGGCCATGAACTCCTGTGCCAACCCAGAGGTTTCGCCGAGCGATGGCAGATTGAAGTCCCCCAGGACAATGAGTCCGGGGAACTCCACCGCCAACCCGGCTACCTCCTCGAGTAGCACAGGCAGGGCTTTTGACACGCAGCTGGGAGGCAGGTACGTGAGAAATAAGCCCACCTGGACCCCTAAGTCCAACTTCAACAAGAGAGACTCGCAACCCGCAATTTCCGGAGCAATGAGTCTACGCAGGCAAAGGCTCTCCCTGGCTACAATAGCCACTCCTCCCCCCCTTCCCTGGGGTCGAGGTTGATGCCATTATTGATGACATGCATGAGTGTTGGAGCTGACACAGAGCAAATTCTTGTGTGCTCTCCGAAATGGGTCCATGTGCCACCTGTGGCACAGGTGCCATAGGTTCGCCATCCCGGGTATAGAGTTTCCTGCCTAAGCAGGGGTAAGACTAGAAGACCTCCAAGGTCCCTTCCCACTCCCTTATTCAATTCTAAAGAGCTGCTATCGTTTTGCCCAGATAAAGCTGGCACTCCATCTCTTTTTTTATTAGCCGTGTTTTGAAATATCCTCTTTTGTTTCCCAGCCTCAGTAACATTCTCTGCTTGGTCTCAATGAAGTGCCAGTCTTTGGAAGCTTTGCTTGGTTAGCCATGGATAAAATAACTTCCCTCTTGCCTGCCAGTCAGAAATGCACCGACTCGAAGTTGGCAGCAAAGTAATCTCCAAAGTAATTGGCGTTCTTAGGAAAACGGTGTTAGCGTAGGCAACTAAAGGCTCTTCAGGTATTTTGAATCTCAATTTCCATAATCCCTGAATAGTGCTCCCTGATTAGAGAAACCCAAAGCACAAAGAGAAGGTTAGGTGATGTACCCTTCACAGTATTTCAGCCACAATACGTGATCAATGTGCAAAGAAAAATGTGACTTTGTGCCTACTTCCTTTTCATTAGGAAATAAATGATGATTTTTGCCAATGCATTCATGGGAGAAATTTCTTGAGTGCTCTATAATACAGTTAATCCTCAATTTATGATCATCATTAAGCCCTACATTTGTGGCTAAGCAAGACAGTTAAGTAATTTTTGCCCCATTTTATGACTTTTGTTGCCACAGTGGTTAAGTGAACCACTGCAGTTGTTAAGTTAGTAACATAGGGTTTTTTTTTGAAGGGGGTGTATACATTTTTATTGTTTTTCTACACCTTATAGAGATTCAAATTCACATACCTCAAATTAGAATACAATGCAATATAATATAATATCAATGGCCAAATTCTTAATCAAAATTTCCTAATTATTTATCCATTTTATTCTGGTACGCATCATTCATCTTGTGCTACTTCCTTTTCAGATTTTATCATTCGGATTTCAGAGATTATTTTTTATCCAAATTTCTCTTGGCTTTTTGCTTTTTTTCTACTAAAACTATGTCATTGTGCTTTAATCCATTTCTTGCATTCTTACTTAACTCATTCCTGCTTTTTAGGCCTTCGTTTTATCATAGCTACCCTTAGGAAAATAAAAAAACCCTCCAACTTTACTTCTCTTTATTGCACAGGAAGGAAAGAAAAAAGAAAGGAAAAAAAACCCATTCACATCATACCTTAATTTGATTATAACATTATCAATACATATAGGAGGAAAGGTTATTATTAAAATATTTAAAATAGATTTTCAGTAACTTTTTTTTGTTGCTAAAAAAAAAGTAACATACGTTGTTAAGTGAATCTGGCTTTGCCATAGACTTTGCTCGTCAGAAGCTTGCAAAAAGCATTCACATGATCCTATAAATACATGCTGGTTGCCCAACATCCAAATTTTGATCAAAGGGATGCTGCAACCGTGAAAAGTGGCCACAAATCACTTTTTTCAGCATTGTGTAACTTCAAATGGTCACTAATCAAAGGTTATAAGTTGAGGAATACATTTATATTCTTACATGAAACATAATAACAATCGCAGGACCAGTACTAGTGTAATCAATATCCTCTTTTGGCTAAGCAGCACAGGTAGAAAAAATGGAGGGTGTTATGTCCCCCAGATGCTTGTTTGCAGCAGGAGCGTTTCACTTTTTAAACTGCTAGAACCATTCAACATGGATTTTCTAGGAATATGCATCTTCTCAAGCTAAATCAAATCCATTGATAAGCTGGTATCCTTGATAAACTTTGTGCAACTATAGGGTACAACTATTTGGCCCCATAAAATTGCAAACTCAGATAGTTCCTGGTTGATATCACTACCCACACATTACAGTCAGTGATGGGCTCCTATGGGTATGGTCAGGTACACAGAACCGGTAGAAAAATTTTGATTTTTTTTCCCCCCCTTCTGGGCTCTGAGGTTGAATGTGTAATAATTTTAGAATAATTAGAATAATTTTTTTTTGTGTGTGTGTATGTGTGTACATACACATATAGTTTATGTAGTAGATATATTTGTGTGCCTGTGTGTAATATGTATGTAAATATATGGCATATATACATAGGATTAAGTAGTATATTTTGGATGTTCAGTAATAGTAAATATCTTCTATCTCTTTGAGGCGAGGAGAGGCCAGACACCGTAACACAAACCCTTGATGTGAGTGACGTCAAGTTGGCCACCTTTAAGCCAGTCACATGACCTTTAAGCTATTCCCCAGTCACATGATCATCTAGCCACTCCCACCTGGGACAAGCCAGGTGGGAGGGCTGACAAGACACACCCACAAAATAAGCCACACCCACAGTCTGGTAGTAAAACTTTTTGCAGCCCTTCATTGATCACAGTGCCCTTTCTTTGTGACTTGCTGGAAATGTGCAGGATAGAACGTGGCACAACCCAAAACAGCCTTTCCTTCTCTTCTTTCCCATCTTCTAAACTCACTCTAATTCCTTTTCTCAGCTATCCACTGCAGCCTCAGTCCAAATGGTATCGACCTCTCTGTGTGTACTGAAGGAATTAGCCTGCAACTTGAAGGGGAGAGAGTGGAACCAACCTCACTTAAGAAAGAAACCTCTAAGTTGCCCGAGTTGAAAGAAACACACCAAAGACAGCCCCTGGAATCAGAAGCATCTAAGGTGGGTAATATTTGTAAACTGTGACAAAGTCTGGATTGTATGCAAGAGTGGGGGGAAAATCCAAGATTGAAACTCACAATATGTAACCAAAATAGTGGATGGTCACGCACCATCAACCCAAATCAGAGATATGCCTTACCTGAATGGTCTTGAAACTATTGTAAAATGCATGGAGGGCCAGGGCTAAAAGAAAAACCAGAATTCATAGAAACATAGAAGTCTGACGGCAGAAAAAGACCTCATGGTCCATCTAGTCTGCCCTTATACTATTTCCTGTATTTTATCTTAGGATGGATATATGTTTATCCCAGGCATGTTTAAATTCAGTTACTGTGGATTTATCTACCACGTCTGCTGGAAGTTTGTTCCAAGGATCTACTACTCTTTCAGTAAAATAATATTTTCTCATGTTGCTTCTGATCTTTCCCCCAACAAACCCCAGATTGTGTCTCCTTGTTCTTGTGTTCACTTTCCTATTAAAAACACTTCCCTCCTGGACCTTATTTAACCCTTTAACATATGCCCTTGTCACATCGAGGTTCGACTACTGTAACGCTCTCTACATGGGGCTACCTTTGAAAAGTGTTTGGAAACTTCAGATCGTGCAGAATGCAGCTGCGAGAGCAGTCATGGGCTTACCTAGGTATGCCCATGTTTCACCAACACTCCGCAGTCTGCATTAGTTGCCAATCAATTTCCGGTCACAATTCAAAGTGTTGGTTATGACCTTTAAAGCCCTTCATGGCATTGGACCAGAATACCTCCGAGACCGCCTCCTGCCGCACGAATCCCAGCGACCGATTAGGTCCCACAGAGTGGGCCTTCTCCGGGTCCCGTCAACTAAACAATGTCGGTTGGCGGGCCCCAGGGGAAGATCCTTCTCTGTGGTGGCCCCGACTCTCTGGAACCAACTCCCCCCGGAGATTAGAACTGCCCCTACTCTCCCTGCCTTCCGTAAAGTTCTGAAAACCCACCTTTGCTGTCAGGCATGGGGGAACTGAAACATCTCCCCCGGGCATGTACAATTTATGTATGGTATGTTTGTGTGTGTGCTTGTTAGTATATTGGAGTTCTTTTTAAACTTTTTTAAATATTTAAATTTATTTGGATTTGTTACGATTTGTTTATGCCTTGTTGTGAGCCGCCCCGAGTCCGCGGAGAGGAGCGGCATGCAAATCTAAATAATAAATAAATAAATAAAATTTAAATGTTTCGATCATGTCCCCCCTTTTTCTTCTGTCCAATTCAAACAATGAATTGCAATAAGAGCAGTTCAGGAGAATAATACCCCTGCAATTGCTTCTAGAGGGCACAAACCTGATCCTGAGGCAATGTGGGAGGGGGCTTGGGGCGAAAAACTGTAAACAAACACCCCCCCCTGAGGTCAAACACAAACCTGATGCAGCCCTCAATTAAATCTAGTTTGACACCCCTGCTCTAGATAATTAGACTGGACAAGCAGAATCACTTTTTACCAGGCAGTTCCTGATTCATCTCAGTAACCAAAGATGTTTATAGCTCATAACCTACAAAACTTTTGCCAGACCCATCCTAGACTACTGCTCATCTGTCTGGAACCCATACCACATCTCAGACATCAACACCCTTGAAAATGTCCAAAGATATTTCACCAGAAGAGCCCTTCACTCCTCCCCTCGAAGCAGAATATCCTACGAAAATAGACTAACAATCCTGGGCCTAGAAAGCCTAGAACTACGGCGCCTAAAACACGATTTGAGTATTGCCCACAAGATCATATGCTGCAACGTCCTACCAGTCAATGACTACTTCAGCTTCAACCGCAACAACACAAGAGCACGCAACAGATTCAAACTTAATACGAACCGCGCCAAACTTGACTGTAAAAAATATGATTTCAAACAATCGAGTTATCGAAGCATGAAACTCATTACCGGACTCAATTGTGTCAACCCCTAACCCCCAACATTTCTCCCTTAGACTCTCCACGATTGACCTCTCCAGGTTCCTAAGAGGCCAGTAATGGGCGTACATAAGTGCACTGGCGTGCCTTTCGTCCCCTGTCCAGTTGTCTTTCCTTTCTCTCACTTATCATATATATTCTCTTTCATATATCCTCTCCTATAAGTTCACTTTCACCGTCTTCTATATTACCACATGTCTATTTTTCTTCCTATGTATCTGTGTATTGGACAAATGAATATATAAATAAAAAATAAAAAAATAAATAACCAACATTTCAGAGATTGGTTCAAGTCTAGTAAGGAACATACACAGCTTCCTTATCCCAGTGGTCTCTAAGGAAAAAAAAAATCCTGAATGGTTACAATTTTAGAGACAAATTGGTCAGTTGCAAGATGACCATAAGTCAGAGCGGTGGGTGTATTTTAAATCCCCAAAAGTTCCATCCTTATTTTCTCCAGTCAAAAATAACAAAAAGATGGGAGCCTAGAAGGGGAAGAAATGGCAAACCATATTTTTTTTCCTGATTGAGTCTGAATTAATTTTTTTTTAAAAAAAGTTCTATGTACAAAGCAAATCATTGATTCTGCTCAAGCATAGAATATTTGAAATAAAAATCTTCCTGCGTATGTTTTGTAGAATATACTATTCATCTTCCTTTTACTTTTTATGCATTGTATAGTTTAAAAATTATTAACGTTCTATTTTTAAATAGCTTAGAAAAGTGATAACTGAAAAAAATATCCTATTAATTAATCTTTTTATAATGACAAATGAGGATGACAATATTACAAACATGTTCTTTCTTAGCTTTTTCATCCAGAGGTGGATATAACATTGAAAAAGAACCATCACAACTCACATTAAAATAAGTATTATATACTAAACAAATTAATTGTCAGTCATGTAAGGCCCAGTCCACATGTGAAGCTTTAATTAACCTGAATTATTGCCAAAAGCTTATGCATAGGAATCTTCTCAACTAGCAGTCTGTACTTGCTAAATTAGATATGGAGACACTGACTGAATTCTTTTATGGCTATGTAAGGATTCCAGGCTGATCTCCCTTTTTACTCTTCCACTAGATTTTGCCATCATTTCTCCCAAAAATTATATACTGCCCATTTACCAAAGAGAACTCTGGATAGTGATATCTAGGAAACTGGCTGCCAAATAAAGCAGTTGGATTGTCACATGACACTATTTCATGCTTAATTGGGTTATTTTTTTTTCAATTTTTAAATTAATTTTTCTTAAAATAAAAAGACACACATACAAACATTAAACATAGAGTGGGGGTGCATTTCCCCCGCTTCTCTTGAAAGTATAAATTCAAATACAGAAAAAGAATACATAGTTAAATATATATTGAATATTAAAAAGTCTAGTAAATTTGGGTTAGAATTTTCCAAATTTTAACTACTATGCATATATAAACCAAAATTCTTAATATGTTGCTTATACATAAACTAATATACCATAATCATAAACTAATTTTAACTACTATGCATATATAAACCAAAATTGTTAATATGTTGCTTATACATAAACTAATATACCATAATCATCAAACGATTCATTTAAACTAATATTAACATTGTTATTACCCAGGTAAAAACAAATACAAGAGATTAACTAAAAGTAAATTTGTATATCTTATTTTTTCTTGTCTATCCATTTATAAACATTGTTTCATGTTTCATAGAATTTAGTATCTTCTTGATCATTTAAACGTCTTGTCATCATATCCATTTCAGCGCAATCTAATATTTTAGCTATGACTTCTTCTTCCTTGGGGATTTCTTCCCCCTTCCAATTTTGCGCATATATTATTCTAGCCGCAGTTAGTATGTGTATAATTAAATAAAGAATTTCTTTCTTATAAGTCTGATTGGTAATTCCTAATAGGTAAAATTCCGGGGTGTTTTCTATATCCTGCTTTACTATTTCTTTTATTATTTTCTCTATTATCTTCCAGTATATTTTAGCTTTACCACATGTCCACCATTGATGGTAGTAGGTTCCTATTTCTTTCTTACATTTCCAACACAGTGGGGATGTTTTGGGAAACATTTTTGCTATCCTATTTGGTGGGAGATGCCACCTGTAAAACATTTTAATTTGATTTTCTTTTAATGAGACTGATTTAGTCATTTTCCAGTTGTTAGTCCAAACTTTCTCCCATGTATCTATATCTATTTCCTTGCCGATATTTCTGCACCATCTTATCATAGTGTCTTTTAAGGTCAACTCTATATTTTTGTGAGCAATGAGGAATTTATATATTTTACCTATCATTTTTGTTGGGTTAGTAGTGATTAGATTACTTAGCAAATTTTTGCTTTTATTAAAAATATAAAGGGTTTTATCCTTCTGATATCTAGATCGAATCTGGGCATAATGCCACCAATCTATTGTTATCCCTTCTTCTTGTAATTTAATCCTAGATTTTAACTTCATCTGGTCATTTAGTAATTCTTTGTATCTAAAAAATATTTTCTTGTCTTTTATAGACTTCGGATGTGTTATTGCTTCTAGGGGGGCAAGCCATTCTGGGATATTTAGAAAGTGGTTTTTCCTTATATCTTTCCAGACCTCTAATAGATACTTCCTTAATGTGTGTCTTTTAAAATATGAGTGGTTTTTTTTCCTTGTCATACCATATAAATGCGTGCCATCCAAGCATAAGATCATGTCCTTCTAGGTTTAATATTATTTTATTCTCTAGAGTTATCCAATCTCTAATCCATGTTAAGGCGGCAGCCTGATAGTATAATTTCATGCTTAATTTGGTTAAATACACTGACTGCAATAATCTATGTTTATATAAAACATCGTCATAAATTTATTATTATTTACTTCAATCCTTTAGAATCAAGGAATGGAGCCATGCTTTAGATCAGGGGTGTCAAACTCGAGGCCTGTGGGTGGCGTAAGTCTGTCCCACGGGGCTGGACTGGAAATATTAAAGGACTGATCCACGGTGCCTCTGCCACCCAAAATGGGCCATGGGGGAGCATGGCTCATTTCGGCATCCACGACCCCTAGCAGCGCTCTCCTGCTCAAAATGGGTTGTGTGAAGGCAGCCAGCAGAGAGAGGCAGGAGGACTAGATTGGAATGGGTTGCAATTATGTGGCCTCGAGTAAGTACCTGATCTGGATAGAAAACAAGCAAAATCCTATATTAATACTACTGTTTAATTCCGGTTTTTACATACTGTAGGTCCATTTAATTTACAATCAACAATCTATAATTGACTGCCATTTCTATCTATTATCCTGGAAATTTACCTCTGCTGTTAGATCTTGTACTATAATGTTATTTACGTTACTTTATTTTTACTATTAGTTGAATAATAAAAATACAATAATATGAATAGTTCTTCTGCCTGGAAAAGCAATTTACGATTAAACAATTAGATATAAATTTAGAAATAGAAAATGTCAAACGCATACCATGGCCATGCCCATCCTAACCATACCCCCCCCCCCAGTCATCTCAGCTCTCTGAGGTCAAAGACAACCCTGATGTGCCCCTCAATGAAATTGGGTTTGACAGCCCTGCCTTAGATCCCTTCATCATCTGTTATGTCTGGGTCAAAATCTTCAGTCCGAATTGAGATGGGTGGTGTAGAGAAGAAATTAGTTCTCCGGGGTAGATTTTTGGCATCAATTTAGCCCCAAGCCACTAGGACAAATCAATCGAATAAGGCGGTGACAGGGAAGATGAGGGGTCAAATGGGATTAAAATCACCCATTTGATTTTTAAAAAAATTCCCTCCATCCTATTCCCCCCAACCAAACAATTCAACAAGCAACCAACCAACCAAACAGTTTTATTCCTTTCCATAAATGCTCTGGGGCTACAGAAAGTGGCCAGGAGCCTATAAATTCTGTTATCTCATCTGTGAAGGAGGTTTATGCAGTTCTCCAGATTCAAAGGCAAAAATTGGCTTGGGAGCATACAGAGCCGCTCATTTAATGTTCATTGGCAGTTCCTTAAAATTTTTCTTTCCCTGGGTCCCTGTTGTGGCTGCAGACCTCAGATGAATGACCTCAAGACAAGGCATGGCTGCTCTGAGCAGCTACTGGCAGATGTTAAGGTCTATCACTGCGTGCTCCAAAACACCTTTTCACTTTGAATCCGGAGGAGGAAACAGCCCAATGATAAACCAAGGCTAAAAAAAAACCAAGGCTAAAAAAAAATACAACCCACAGCATCTGGGATCAGGCAGCCTATTAAGCCCAGGTTGAGTTATTCAGATAATAGCTTAGCACACTAAATGAATCCAACTGTGGTGAGTGGGCAAATAATCCTATAGAAACATAGAAGTCTGACGGCAGAAAAAGACCTCATGGTCCATCTAGTCTGCCCTTATACTATTTTCTGTATTTTATCTTACAATGGATATATGTTTATCCTAGGCATGTTTAAATTCAGTTACTGTGGATTTATCTACCATGTCTGCTGGAAGTTTGTTGCAAGGATCTACTACTCTTTCAGTAAAATAATATTTTCTCATGTTGCTTTTGATCTTTCCCCCAACTAACTTCAGATTGTGTCCCCTTGTCCTTGTGTTCACTTTCCTGTTAAAAACACTTCCCTCCTGGACCTTATTTAACCCTTTAACATATTTAAATGTTTCAATCATGTTCCCCCTTTCCCTTCTGTCCTCCAGACTATACAGATTGAGTTCATTAAGTCTTTCCTGATACGTTTTATGCTTAAGACCTTCTACCATTCTTGTAGCCCATCTTTGGACCCGTTCAATTTTGTCAATATCTTTTTGTAGGTGAGGTCTCCAGAACTGAACACGGTATTCCAAATGTGGTCTCACCAGCACTCTATATAGCAGGATCATATTCTCCCTCTTCCTGCTTGTTATACCTCTAGCTGTGCAGCCAAGCATCCTACTTGCTTTCCCTACCGCCTGACTGCACTATCTATTCATCTTTGTTGCTGGCAGTCACTGAAGCTGCTGTGTGCATCATTCCTTACCAGGGGTGGGTTCATCTTACTTTTTGCTACTGGTGCACTGCCGTGCACATTGTGTCGTTTTGCACAGGATCATTTGCTATGCTCGTGCATGTATTTCCTTGCGTGATTTCACTTCTGCGCATGCTAAGAGGGATGGTTTCACTGCTGTGCATGCTCAGAGAGCAGAAAAATCCAGAGGAACACATCTCTGTTCCTTACCCTCCGTTCTGCTGGAAGTTTGAAGTTTGATATTCAAAAAATGTATCATCATGAAAAAGCCTTGTAGAAAGAAAATACAGTGATACCTTGTCTTACAAAGCCTTGTAGAAAGAAAATACAGTGATACCTTGTCTTACAAACTTAATTGGTTCCAGCACGAGGTTCGTAAGGTGAAAAGTTTGTAAGAAGAAACAATGTTTCCCATAGGAATCAATGGAAAAGCGATTAATGCGTTCAAGCCAAAATTCACCCATTTTGCCAGCCGAAGCGCCCGATTTTGCCCTGCTGGGATTTCCCTGAGGCTCCCCTCCATGGGAAACCCCACTTCCAGACTTCCGTGTTTTTGCGCTGCTGCAATTTTGCTGAGGCTCCCCTTGCTGGGATACCCCACCTCCAGACTTCCATTGCCAGCGAAGCACCCGTTTTTGCACTGCTGGGATTCCCCTACTGGGATTACCCTGCAGCATCACAAAAACATGGAAGTCTGGAGGTGGGGTTTCCCATGGAGGGGAACTTCAGGGGAATCCCAGCAGCGCAAAAACGGGTGCTTCGTTGGCAACAGAAGTCCAGAGGTGGGGTTTCCCAACGAGGGGAGCCTTCGCCTGGCAATGGAAGTCTGGAGGCGGGGCATCCCAGCAGCGGTGGCGGGTTCGTAAGGTGAACATAGTTCGGAAGGAGAGGCAAAAAACATCTTAAACCCCGGGTTCGTATTTCGAAAAGTTTATATGATGAGGGGTTCGTAAGATGAGGTATCACTGTACTTTCTTTTCAAATTTTTACTTAAGAATGGCTACCATGTAATGCCAAGAGTTCTTATGGTAGCCCTTTCAGTAGACTTTCAGTTGCAATTAAAAATATCAGTTGTTGTCTATTGTCTACTCCAGGGATCTCCCAATGTGGCAACTTTAGGGCTTGTGGCCTGAAAAATACGGTAATCACTTTTTTTCGGTGGCATTGGAACTTTGAAGAGTCACTAAATGAATTGTTGTGAGCTGAAGGCTACCTGTGTCTGCTATCTGCTTCCTTATGAACTTATTTCTTCAAGAGAGACAGAGTGTGTCTCCTTTACATACAGGCCTTATTATGAGGAAAGGCAGAACTGAGTGATGAATGTACTTGCATGCTTCAGTCCAGTAATTAAATCTCTTTAAGGGTTTACTGCTGCTATTCATTACACCTGAGCAACAGTTAGAAGGTTGTCATTGGGGAGAAAACCATGCCAAAAGATTATTATTCTCTGCTTTTCCTCTTGTAATTGGCTTGACACTGAGCACAGATGGTTTTTTTTTTTTAACTTAAGAGCCGTAAACATGTTTTACACTGATTTACCGACACCTCAGCTGATTCCTTTGCTAATATCAAGTGTCAGTTAACAAACGCTGTCTACATTTATCAACTTGGTTCTCGTCATTCTCCATTCATCTCCTTCCATATGGCCAAGAACAGGAGCTGGACTTATAAAGGATCTTGTCTTTTTCCCCCCTAATGTAATAATATTGTGCAATACTTCTTCCCAGTAATAGGCTGCTGCCCCATGGTGGAGGGGGGGAGAATGGATAAACGCAGTGGGGGGTTAGCAAGTTTATGCACTATTTATTGAATACTTAATCTAGTACGTCAGTATGATCCTTAATTACTTTTAAAATAGGAAATAATTAAATAGTATGTTTTTACCCATAAATGCTTTAATCATTTTAATCATTATCTAGAACTGCATTTTTATAGCAATTAAAGAAAATTGAGCTACTTGCCTAATCTGTTATCATACTGAACTTTGTGGGTGCAGTACAAAACTTTAAAATGTTACTGTGCTCCTCGACAAATAATGCTGTCTATCATTTGTCCTTTTTGTTGCTATTCAAATAATGTGACTTAATCAACTGAAAAAGAATCCAAGCACCTATTTGAATACTTATTTGATCGGTAAGCCACTCCCACTCAATCACATGACCTTTAAGCCACCCCAGTTGCATGATTGTGAAACCATTCCTTCCCGGTCACATGACCATCAAGCCACACCCACAAAATAAGCCACGCCTACAGTGTGGCAGTAAAAAATTTGGCAGCCCATCACTGCCTCTTTCTGTTTCCTTGATGGAAATGAAATACTGTACACCTGTTGTCACATTCATAAATTCTGCGGAGGAGTGGAGAAAAGTATTCAAGAAAGTAGACAATATCACTTATAGTTTCAAACAGTGATTCTTATTTTTTATTCACTGTAGTTTTGCCTTCTTATTTGTTCAGTGTTTGGATTAAGAAAACACATGGTTATAGATACACTGTAAATGGAAAAATGACATCTGGCTAGATTTATCATGTATTGGCTTGAATTTATCTAAATGTTACATTTAGAAAACAAACTGCTATACTTTAAAGATACATCTGATAAGCGTCTGATTATTCTATGTATCAATTTCTTTTTATCTATTGCAAATGTGCCATCATGTTTAGGGCTATATTTAATTTCTCAAATTGTATCATCAGCTCTTCTTTTAGATACGTGTACAAGATATTTATCTTATCCATAAATGCTTCAATAATATGTTTATTAAGCTTCCAAGAAAGAATGAAACAAATCCCTACCAAGAACATTTATATGGTTTTTACATATCTTTTTTTCTTATAGCTCAATGGGGTAGAGTACGGTATTATATATGGTAATTCAGGTACGAACGTTCTGTACAAAAATTGAATTCCAAACCCCAAAGGATTTGTGCTCATTGTAGAGTAAATGTTGGCATAAATGAATTTCTTTTATATTGACCGTTAAAGGTAGAATTAAATTTCTTCTATAAAAAGTAATTGCTGCATTGTTATTCTAACTTAGCCAAAGGCAAACTAATCTCAAAGTGGAAAAAAACCCTGCTTTAAACAAAAATGGAGTGAGTAGCCTCTTTATTGACAGGTTGTCCTACTGTAACTTCGAATCAAGAAGCTCCTTTGTATTTTAGGCGTTCTTTAATATTCTTCCGCTATATAATGATAACAAAAATAAATAAATAAAAGAAATAATTGCAGCCTTCTCTACCAGGAGTCAACCTCCACGACACCATTACATCTTCTTTGCTTTTCAAATGTTGTCCAGTTTGCACCATTTTAAAAAAACCCAACATAAATCCACTAGTCAAATTAAATACTTAGAACAGAGATGTGTTAAACGTAGGCTAAAAATGTCACTACAGAGAGGGAGGCGCCCCACATCGTAGCATGTGGTAATGGATTTTAATTTACTTTGTTTATTGAAAAGCATTATAGATTGCCATTAAGAATATAGTTCCCTTGAGGTGGTTTACAGATTAAAAAAAAAAAGCCCTGTCCTATAGTAAAACTAATAAATGTTCATAAGTAATAATGAGACTATTAAAAGAAAAAACTACAATAATTGTCGATACGAAAGCTGTTGAAAGTCAGAGAAAATGGCTATGCCTTGAGAGCTATTGAAATAATGGTCTAACTAATTAGCTGTGAGCTAATTCTAGAAAGTTCTAGAAAAGAGGATTCCTAGTAGAAAGGACCCTTTCTTGTCCTTTGCAGCCTAAATTTGAGAAAGGTCTTTGTTATTGATTGTCAAGTCCCAGTCGTTTTATGTCAGAAATGCACAACCAGCGGCTTAAACCACTGGCCGAAATTGCCTCCAGAGCCGGGGGACGCTGCCGGCAGCTCTTTTTAGAGCTCCGAACTTCCGGGTTCCTTTGGAACCCGGAAGTTCGGCTTCTAGCAGCGCGCCAAAGTAGCGCGCTGCCTGCTGGTCCAGGGGAGGCACTAGATCACCCTATTTAAGGGCGATCCGGATAGGACCTCCTCCTTGCTGCCCCTGACTCTGCAAGAGAACACCCGCCCACCCTCCGCTATTAACAGTGTGTCCCGAGCAGGTCGCCTTGGGGCTGAATAGGAATTTTTTGTGGCCTCCCCTTTAGAGGCGGCCGTTTTTTCGCCTATTCCACACTGACGGTGCGGACTGGATTAGTTAGGGGGTGCGGCGCACTTAGATATCAGTATAGACCTCCCTTTGGTCACTGGGGTTTGGCAGGTTAGGGGCAGAAATGGGCAATTAGAAGCGACTGTGCATGCTCCTTTGGGCATCCTTAAAGGGTGATGGACCGCCTCTCTACAGGAACTAGAGGTTGGAACAACTTCGGGGATTGGAGAGAGGATGTCTCTGAAGGGGACACAATCTGAAGTTAGTTGGGGGAAAGATCAAAAGTAACATGAGAAAATATTATTTTACTGAAAGAGTAGTAGATCCTTGGAACAAACTTCCAGCAGACGTGGTAGATAAATCCACAGTAAATGAATTTAAACATGCCTGGGATAAACATATATCCATCCTAAGATAAAATACAGAAAGTAGTATAAGGGCAGACTAGATGGACCATGAGGTCTTTTTCTGCCGTCAGATTTCTATGTTTCTATGTTTCTATGTCCATGGGAATCAGAGGATCCAATTTCCCATGGGGATTGGAGGGTGAACTCCTCCCACATGATGAAGGGGCGTGGCTTGGATCCAGGTGAAGGTGGTACCTTCACCTGGTTCAGCAAGGAGTTTTTGCCCAATGTTGCCAAGGAATTTTCTGGTAGGAATTTCCGCCTCGTTAGTTTTGGCCTCTGCTGGTCCTTAGTTCGTTTTGAATTTCAATATTTAAATTTACGTATTCAAATTTATTTAAATTTATGTTAATTCAATAAATGACCCTTATTTAATCCACAATATGTCTCAGCGTCTTTACTCCGCTTCCGGGGGCAAGATGCAATTTCATGCAGACAAATCCAAGATCTAGGAGTAAGAATGACACATAATCCTCAATATACGGCCAAAATGTCTATTGAGGCCAAAATGTCTGTTGCTAACTAACACAGATAGACCCATGGCATTATTTCCATAACATTTGGAAATAAAAACAGTACATTAATTCATTGCAGCAGCTTTCACATAGGTATGGTGTGAACTGGATCTATGTTGATATGTTGGTTGGATCTACCAACTTCACTGGAAGTTGAGTGTTTTGACACTGTTTCCAAATTCAACCTAGTGTAGGCTACTATAGGAGTTCAGCCTATATGTCAATAAGTATATCTACAACCAAAGCAAAAATGGGCTTTATTGAGTTGCAGGTAATGTAACTGTTCGTGTTGTTCCACTGAAAAAGCACTGAGAGAATAATCTAAAGTACAGTGGTACCTCTACTTAAGAACGCCTCTACTTAAGAACTTTTCTAGATAAGAACCAGGTGTTCAAGATTTGTTTGCCTCTTCTTAAGAACCATTTTCTACTTAAGAACCCGAGCCCAGAAAAATTTCCCAGGAAATTTGAGAACTGCACAAAGGCCCGGGCAGTTTCCTGCCATCCCTTCTTTAATCCAGGCCATTTTCTGGGCTGCCAGAGGAGCCTTTCGGTGGTGCTTAAGGAGGCTTTGGCAGCCCAGAACAAACAGAGGGAGGTGCGTGCTCCTCCTCTCTGCCTCAGAGTCCCTCTTTTTTTTTTAAGCCTTAAAGTTTTGGATTTTTTTTATTCCCCTCAGTTGACCTTCTTCCTTCAGCAGTGACTGTCCTCCTTCTCTTCTTCCTCTTCCACCTCCCACCCAAATTCCAAACTTTTATTTCTTTCCTAATGGGTTTGCACGTATTAATTCAGATCGTACAGAATGCAGCTGTGAGAGCAATCAAGTATGGAAAAAAGAATATACCCGTCTGAAAACTTAATTATTGAAAAAAAATTCAGTTGTGCTGAAATGGACATAATGACAAATGAAATAAAAGGAGTAAGAAATAAAGAAATATGGGGAAAATGGTATAGATGGATCCGCAATAAAAAAACAAAATTGACAATATAGAGCAGTGATTTTCAACCTTTCTTGAGCCGCGACACATGTTTTACATTTACGAAACCCTGGGGCACATTGAGCGGGGGGGGGGTTGCTGCTAAAAAAAGTTTGGACAAAAAAAATTCTCTCTCTCTCTCTATCTTCCTCCCTTTCGCTCTATTTCTCTCTCCCTCTTTCTCCATCTTTCTTTCTCTCTCTCTCCATCCCTCTTTCTCTCTCTTCCTTCCTTCTTCTCTTTTTTGCTCTCTTTCTCTCTCCCTTCCTCCCTCCCTCTATGTCTTTCTCTCTCTCTCCTTCCCTCCCTATCTTTTTCTTTCTCTCTGTTGCTTTCTCTCTCTCTTGCTCTCTCTCTTTCTCTCTTGCTTTCTTTTTCTTGTTCTCTTTCTCTCTCTCTCTTGCTTTATCTCTCTTGTTCTCTTTCTCGCTCGCTCACTCTTTCTCTCTCTTGCTTTCTTTCTTTCTCTCTCTTCCTTTCTTTATCTCTTTCTTTCTCTCTCTTCCTTTCTTTCTCTCTCTGAGCTTCGCGGCACACCTGACCATGTCTCGCGGCACACTAGTGTGCCTCGGCACACTGGTTGAAAAACACTGATATAGAGTATAGGTGTAAATGCAAAAGACTAAGAAATATCAACATTCCATTATATAATGATATAAGGATTTTATTTGTACTGTATTTGGTTTGCTCATGACACAATGGAAGGAATTGTAATAATGATGTGATAAAAGAAACAGTATTGGATCTGTGAGAACAACGATTTGACTTTCTGTTTTAAATAATAAGAGCTTAAATAAACTTTAAAAAAAAAACAAAAAAACAAAAACTTTTTACTTTTGAGGAGTGAGGACTTTGAGACGACCGCCTGTGCCAGTAAGCAATTGTTTAAATTATTATTAATGGGGCTGGGGGGGCATTTAACCATCCATGTTGTGTGGCGAGGTGATCGCCACGCGATGGCAGCCGGCCATCTAAATGATGGCAGAGCTGGTAATGTGCAGGATCTGCAAGATCAAGCAGCTCAATAATGGGGCTGCCAACTGTAGTATACTTGCCTAGTAATACAGACCCTGTTATATGATTGGTTATGCCGGGAGGCGGGAGGAACGGGAGCCTCCTATTGGCCAGCTATAGTTGGGGCCGGGTATATAAATATCCTGTCAGTTACCTGGGTTGTTGTTCTTGTATTCTGTGTTCCGACAAATAAACTTCACTTGTTATCTACTCCGACTCCGTCTTAACATTTGGCGACGAGGGTGGGATTTTTTGTCCATACCATTTTCCTTACCTAAGGACAGATTTCAATCGTGAGTAAAATGTCCACTCAACTCACGTTCGCTCCATTTGACCCCCAAGCCGAAACTTGGGATTCCTACGTGGCAAGGTTTGACTGTTTTCTTATTTCAAACGGGTATACAGAAATTGGGGGCGACCGGAAAAGGGCATATTTTTTAAGCTTTTGTGGTACCGAAATGTTCGAGACTGCTCGGGCTATTTTTGCTCCAACCCTCATTCACGACGTGCCTTGGGATGTTTTTCTCACAACCCTACAAGATCATTACGCCCCCGCCCCCTCCCGTTGCGCTCACTGGTACAAATTTTTCCACCGGAACCAACTTGATGGCGAGTCTGTGAATGATTTTGTGGCTGCCCTCCGGCGTGCTGCCCTTTACTGCGAATTCGTGGATCTAGAGGACTACCTGCTTGACCGTTTGGTCTTTGGCGTGAGGGACGGGCGCCTGAAGCGCCGCCTTCTTGCCATTCAAGATCTGTCTTTTAAAGTCGCCCTCTCTGAAGCGAGGGCTTTCGAAATGTCCTCACAGTCTTTGGCCGCTATGGATGTGGTTGTCAACGCTACTACTGCGGCCCCGGCTAAGCAGCTCACTCAATTGCCGCAGGATCTGGAATCTGCTTTGGCTCAGGAGGAGGAGGTTTGCCGCCTGTCCTCATCTAGGCCCCGTGACGTTCCTCCTGGCCGGCCCCGCCCGCCTCCCTCTCCGTGTCGTGGCTGTGGCGGCGATCATTTCCGGGTCGCCTGTCCCTTTGCGGAAGTGACGTGTCATCGTTGTGGAGGCCGAGGGCATATCGCCCGAGCTTGCCGGATTCGCCACCCTTACTCCGTTTCGGCTAATTCCAACAAGGATCAGTTCCCAGCTGGGTCCAGGGCGCCTCCGAGGGACCCAACGTTTAGACGGTATGATTGTAATGCCGTTTACTCCTCAGCTTCTTTGTCCTGCCGCAGCCATCCGTCTGGAGCTCCGATTGAGATTGCTGCTACCAGCCCATCGGGGGAGAAGATCTGCATTTCCATCGTTTTGGGTCGAACCCCGTGTTCTATGCAGGTGGACACGGGCTCGGCCCATTCATTGGTGCCATGGTTGACCATTAAGAGATGTTTTCCTCGCCTGTCAAAACGGTCCCTCTCTGCTTGCCCTATGAATCTTCGGGATTACCAGGGATCCCAGATTCCGGTTGTAGGGCAGGGCTATTTTTTTGTTCATTTCAAGAAATTTTCTGGTCGACTGCCGCTTGTTATTGTGCATGGACCTTACTCTAACTTGCTGGGCCTGGACTGGTTTGGACCTTTGGGGTTGTCGGTCGCTGGCGTTAATTTGGTGTCCAGGGGGAAGGCGTTCTCTGAGTTAGCATCTCTTTTCCCAGATGTGTTTGATGATAATTTGGGATGCTATAAGGGGTCCCCTATTTCTTTTGGGCTAGATCCATTGGTTCCCCCGGTTAGAATCAAGCCTCGCAGGGTCCCTCTTGCATTACGCCCCAAAGTGGACGCCGAGCTAGACCGCCTCGTAGCCCAGGGCGTTCTCGAGCCCATTGACCAAGCCACCTGGGAGACCCCTATTGTGGTGGCTGTAAAGGCGGGGGGCGGGATACGTATTTGTGGAGACTATAAGTGCACCATCAATAGAGCACTGGGCCACCACTCCTACCCGGTGCCCGTGGTGCAACATCTGTTACACTCATTGGGGGAGGGTACGATTTTCGCTAAACTCGATCTCTCCCAGGCCTACCTACAACTCCCTGTGGACCCCCTAGCTGCCGACGCACAGGCAATTTCCACTCACAGGGGGGTATTCCGGTGCAAACGTTTGCAGTTCGGAGTGTCCACGGCCCCGGGAATTTTTCAGGTGCTAATGGAACAGCTGCTTTTTGGCATCCCTGGCACGGTGCCATACTTTGATGATGTTTTGGTCTCCGCCCAGTCCGAGTCCGAACTCTTGACGCGGGTTAAATTAGTCCTCTCTAAATTCAATGAAGCCGGTCTTAAACTCAAGGCACACAAATGTATGTTCGGGGTGCCGCAGGTGGAATTTTTGGGATTCATCATAGACAGGAAGGGAATCCATCCAACTCCCGAGAAGACCAGGGCTATTTGGGAGGCCCCTACCCCACAGTCCAAAGCTGAGCTCCAGGCCTTCCTGGGGTTAGTGAATTTCTACGCGGTATTTATCCCCCATAAAGCGTCTTTGGCCGAGCCCCTACATAGGCTGCTAGACAAAAATAGGAAATGGGATTGGGCCCCCCGGGAGGCTGATGCTTTTGCGGCTGTCAAAGAAGTCCTCACGTCCAACACGGTTCTTGCGCAGTATTCCCCATACTTACCGTTATTATTAACCTGTGACGCATCCCCCTACGGGGTTGGGGCCGTGCTCAGCCATAAGCTTGCTAATGGCTCCGAAGTACCACTGGCTTTCTTCTCTAGGACACTGGCCAAAGCCGAGAGGGATTTCGGTCATATTGATAGGGAAGCCCTGGCCATAATCGCCGGAGTTCGGCGCTTTCATGACTACTTGTATGGCCGCTCGTTTGACATCATTACGGATCACCAGCCACTTCTCGGCCTTTTGTCGGGCGACCGCCAGAGCCCCTTCATTTTATCTCCTAGGATGTCCCGTTGGATCGTGTTCTTGGCCAACTACTCCTATCGCCTGCTGTACCGGCCTGGTCGATATTGCCCATGCAATATTGCCCATGCGGATGCCCTGAGCCGCTGTCCCTCGCCACGGTTGCTGGAAGATCCAGCCCCAGCATCATCCGTATTAGCCATCACGGATCAGCCCCTATCCTTATTGGCTTCCGTCATTGCCGCTGAGTCCCTTCGGGATCCTTTGTTGTCCACCGTCCTACAGTGGGTCTTAAGGGGGTAGCCCCCAACTGCCCCCTCTGTGGAGTCTACCCCATTTTTTCGTTGTAGGGCTGAACTCACAGTCATCCAAGGGTGTTTGTTGAGGGGTTGCCGGGTGTGCATTCCCCCATGTTTAAAAGAAAGGGTACTGTCTCTATTGCATAAAGGGCACCCAGGAGTAGTGAGAATGAAGGCCTTGGCAAGGGGTTATGTTTGGTGGCTCGGCCTCGATCGAGACGTTGAGCAAAAGGTATCCCAGTGTTGGCCCTGTCAAGAACATAGACCTTCCCCTTCCCGGGAAGCCCCGTTAGTATGGGAACCGCCCGCAGGCCCCTGGGGAAGGATTCATGTCGACCTAGCGGGACCCTTTATGGGTCAGATGTTCCTTGTCACCGTAGATGCGTACTCCCACTGGCTAGAAGTCAACATATTGCATTCAACCCCTTCCCAGGCAGTTATCCACACCTTAAACACTCTGTTTGCGACTCATGGCTTTCCGGACTTGGTGGTCTCCGACAACGGCCCTCAATTTACTTCGGCCCAATTTGAGGGGTTCTTGGCTAAGGGGGGAATCCGCCATGCCCTCATAGCTCCTTGGCACCCCGCCTCCAACGGGCAAGCTGAGCGCATGGTGCGAACCACGAAGGAGGCCCTGAAGAAGATGACCCGGGGCACTTGGCAAGAAAAGCTTGCAGAGTTTCTTTTCGCCCAACATACCACTCCAACCACTCCTACAAACAAGTCACCAGCAGAGATGCTCATGGGCCGTAAGCTAAGAATCGCCTTGGATAGGTTAAACCCCACTTACTCAAGGGAGCCCTCGTGGCCGGCCCCGGGGAGGTCGTATGGCATAAACGCACCCGTTTTTGTACGGTCTTACAGTGGTGGGGCCCCCTGGGTGGTTGGTAAGGTCACGGGAATCAAGGGACCCAGGTCTTATGAGGTGGAACTCCCTGATGGGAGAGTGTGGCATCGCCATATAGATCAATTAAGGAATCGCTCAGGTACCCCTCCTACCAACGGCCCTAACTGCGATCTTGGGCAGAATGCAGGGGAGGAGAACTTCCCTGTGCTTTCTCAAGCTAGTGAACCGCCCCCTTCAGATGAGTCCATACAACAAGGTTTATTGAGCCCTGGGAACCGAATCGAGGGCCATGACGGCATACATCCCACAGCAGAAGTTCCACTCCCCCGCCGCTCGGAGCGGGTCAGGCGTACCCCCAGTTACTTACAAGATTACGTGGTCTCCAACGTAAGGGGGAAGGGGTGTAGTATACTTGCCTAGTAATACAGACCCTGTTATATGATTGGTTATGCCGGGAGGCGGGAGGAATGGGAGCCTCCTATTGGCCAGCTATAGTTGGGGCCGGGTATATAAATATCCTGTCAGTTACCTGGGTTGTTGTTCTTGTATTCTGTGTTCCGACAAATAAACTTCACTTGTTATCTACTCCAACTCCGTCTTAACACCAACAGTATCTTTGAAGTTGTGACTGCCGCTCCCAAAGTGCTGGGCCTGGGCAGGACCGGGGAAGTGATTGAAGGATGGGTGTGAGTCGGGGCCTCCTTTCAGATACTGAGGGGGAGGGGGCAGAATTAAGAGAGCGCAAATCTGCAGCTGAGGAAAAGCTTCAGGTGGTGCCGCGGTTCTTATAACCTCACCTGGAGACAGGCAAGAAAGGGGGGGTGTTAACACCTTCCCCCTCCCAGGAGATTCCCCTCCCTCTTGCCCTCCTCCCCACTTCCACTCTCACCTGATCACAACATGGCCGGCAAGCCACTCCTACCTGGTCACATGACCACCAACCCACACCCCCAAAATAAGCCACACTCACAGTGTGGTAGTAGAAAATTTTGTGGCCCTTCACTGCACACCTCCCACAACAACCAATCTGACCCTAGATCAGTGTTTCCCGACCTTGGCAACTTGAAGATATCTGGACTTCAACTCCCAGAATTCCCCAGCCAGCATTCGCTGGCTGGGGAATTCTGGGAGTTGAAGTCCAAATATCTTCAAGCTGCCAAGGTTGGGAAACACTGCCCTAGATGAACCAGTTGTTAAATTATTTGAATCCCACCCTTGCACATAGCTGTTGCATTTAAACTTCTGAGAATGTGCTTAAACAACAAAGCACAGAAAATGTAGAAGCATTCAGGATATTCACCTCCCCACAACATTTAATTGATTTGGAAGCTGTGAGCCTTAGGGACCATCTGCAACCTATACTTACCCATGCAACCCATATGGATACATCAACACATACAAACAGTTGCAGACAAGTCTAAGTCAAGCTTAAGTCAAAAGTAATTCTAGAAGATAAACATGATAATGGCATTGTGCACGGAAAGTAGAATGGACAAAATGTATGTGTCCCTTTTCATGAGATGGGTTGCCATATAAATTTGATTAACAAGTCAAATTAAAAAAAATAAATATGTGGGTTGTACAAAGAAAGATGAGTGTTGAATAGATTTATTGGACATAGCTTGCTATTAATTTGCAAGATGAATTATATTGTAACATATGGTTTCATTTTTAGTGCTTTTGCTGTGTGTAATTTGCTTGGGCATCAATTAATTGATACTTTGACTAACTAATTGTGTGTAATAAAAAAAACAACCAATGAAGTATTCCTATCTTTTATGAAATGAAAGAGAAAACAGATGAATAGATGGAAGGTAAATTTTTTTGAGAGGATGTTTTCCTTGCCTTTCGCAAGCTCCTTAAAACCCACCTCTGTCGTCAGGCATGGGGGAATTGAAATTTCCTTTCCCCCTAGGCTTATAGAATTTATACATGGTATGTTTGTATGTATGAGTGGTTTTTTAAATTGGGGTTTTTTAGATTGTTTTTAATACTAGATTTGTTTACATTGTCTTTTTATATTGTTAGCCGCCCCGAGTCTTCGGAGAGGGGCGGCATACAAATCTAATAAATAATAATAATAATAATAATAATAATAATAATAATAATAATAATAATAATAATAATGTTTTCATATTGAAGTATTTCCAATATTAATTGCAAAATCACAAAAGTACTGAAGTACGTCCTTTTTTTGTTGTTGTTACAAAAAGTTATCAGCAGGTTTTGTAACTATTTTGCAGGTGAAATCGCATAATTATTGGATTTAGTGGAAACGGTTTTGGGATGTGCTGAAAATAGTTTTGGGTTTCACATGAGAAAAATACATAAATCCTCCCCCAGTCTTTACCACTTTCTATAGAGGGACGATCGAGAGCATCCTGTCATATGGCATTACAGTCCAGGTTGGTAGCATTACTGCTTTGGCTAGAAAGGCAGTTCATTGGTAGTTCACTTCCTTCTATGCAGGACATAGCGCATAAGTGATGCTTGAGTAGAGTACCTTAGAATTGTCTGGACCATAAGAACATACTTATTTTGGGGGTAGGTCTGGGATCACTGAAGGGCTGCCTGCCACTGGTGCTACTGTTGCAGTCCTGGTGACATGTGTGGGGGTATTAGGTGTGTGTGCGCGCGCACCCCCCCATACATGAGATTCAGCTACTGTGCATGCACAGAAGCCAAATCTTGTGTAAGGACAAGCGTGCAAGTGAGATTTTTTGGGGAAACATGATATATAGCAGTGATGGTGAACCTTTTCCCCCCCTAAGGTGCCGAAAGCACCTGTGCCCATGTGCCTGGGGAGAGAGAAAACAGCAGAGGCCCTCTGGAGGCCAGAAAAGATCCATTTCTTGACTTCCGGTGGGCCTGGCAGACCCATTTTTTGCCCTCCTCAGGCTCCAGTGGATTACTCTTCCCCTCTCAAGGCCCTTCAGAACCTTAAAATGCTCTCCCAGAGCCTCCGCCCAAGCGGAAAATCAGCTGGCCGGAGTGCACATTGATTTGATTTGATTTGATTTGATTTGATTTGATTTGATTTCTGCCCCTCTCCGTAGACTCGAGATGGCTAACAACAATAAAAAACAACATATAACAAATCTAATATTTAAAATAACTAAAAACCCTTATTAAAAAACCAAACATACACACAAATATACCATGCATAACTTGTATAGGCCTGAGGGGAAAGGAATATCTCAATTCCCCCATACCTGACGACAGAGGTGGGTTTTAAGGAGCTTACGAAAGGCAAGGAGGGTGGGGGCAATTCTGATCTCTGGGTGGAGCTGGTTCCACAAGGTTGGGGCCGCTACAGAGAAGGCTTTTTCCCTGGGTCCCGCCAAACAACATTGTTTAGTCGATGGGACCCGGAGAAGGCCAACTCTGTGGGACCTAACTGATTGCTGGGATTCGTGCAGCAGAAGGTGGTCCCGTAGATATTCTGGTCCAATGCCATGAAGGGCATTGTGCCAGCAGATATGGATCCATATGCCACAGATGCCATAGGTTCACCATCACTGATATATAGGATGTGTATATTTATGTTGTGTATGCATTTGGGTAGATATACTATGGACTTTCTTTTGAGAGCAGGCAACAGAATTCCATTTTTAATGTGTGCCAGTGTGTTCGCAGTAAAAAAATGACAATAAAGTTTATCTTATCTATCTTATCTTACAGTGTGGAATGACCTTTATATACCGAGGAAAAGAAATTGCATATTTATATTAAATAAATAACATATATCAAGGAATTTAACTAATGCTTAAAACCAATTAGGCATTTAATGCATCACAGCAAGTGGTGCAAATAACATTCGCAAGATGGTCCAATCTGTGTTTGGAATAATAGATTCATTAATCTGTGTAATTATTTCTCATAAATTGTGCATTGTGAAATTGATTAGTGGTTGCAAGAGCTTACTAAATTTTAGGATTGGGAAAGACACTTTTGACATTTCTCAGTCCTTGAAAATGCTTAATTCCTCCCCCTTCCCAGTTAGATGTTTTAGAATGAGAGGAGGTTCTCTCTATCAGCCTTAAAATTAAAAAATGAGCTTGCCTGTAAGTTTATGAATTTTTTTATTATTTTCTTTTGGGTGGTTGCCCAGTTTCTGCAGTTATTGTTTGTTTTAGTTTTTTAGGCAAGCAGAGAAATATTAAGAAATGGAATGATAAATTTTGCTTCGCTGTAGTTTCACTATACAGTGGTACCTCATCTTACGAACGCCTCTTCTAACAAACTTTTCAAGATACGAACCCGGTGTTTAAGATTTTTTTGCCTCTTCTTCCGAACTATTTTCACCTTACAAACCCAAGCCGCTGCTGCTGGGATGAAGGGGTTTCTTCCCCCCCCTTTTTTTGAAGAAAGAAAAGGGAGGGGCGGCTTGGAGGGGGAAAAGACTGCATTTAAATAACTAGGAGAACAGCGTGTTTGCAGAGGCACTGAAAGGGTGTCTTTTGAAGAAATAAAAGGGAGGGGCGGCTTGGAGGGGGAAATGACTGCATTTAAATAACTAGGAGAACAGCGTGTTTGCAGGAACTGAAAGGGTGTCTTTTGAAGAAAGAAAAGGGAGGGGCGGCTTGGAGGGGGAAATGACTGCATTTAAATAACTAGGAGAACAGCGTGTTTGCAGAGGCACTGAAAGGGTGTCTTTTGAAGAAAGAAAAGGGAGGGGCGCCTCCCTTGCCTTTCTTCCTTCCCACTCACCCTTTAGCCTAGCCTTGCTTCTTCCACTCACCCCCTTTAGCTGCTCCTCCCTGTCCTCTGTTTGCCTCCCTTCTAAAGTTTGGGATTTTCCTGAAGGATTTGCACGCATTATTTGCTTTTACATTGATTCCTATGGGAAACATTGTTTCATCTTACGAACTTTTCACTTTACGAACCTCCTCCTGGAACCAATTAAGTTCGTATCATGAGGTACCACTGTATTTTGGAGTATAAGATGCATTGGAGTATAAGGCGCACCTTAATTTTGGGACAGCTATACCTAGGCAGCTGGGTAATTGTGCCATGCTTTTCAACAGACATGTTTAAGTCTTAAGAAAGGACCGCGCACCTGCCTGCAGATAGGAAAAATGAATCTTTTTTCACCTACGCGTAATGGGACAGATTACATTGGTCAAAACAAAACAAAAACATCATCAGCAAAGATAATATGTCTGCTTTATGGAGTTTAATATGCTGATTACAAAAGTATGCTTAGTTTTGCTGTATCACAAAGTTTCTGATATAGAAGCATTTTTGTTATTACATTATTTTTACATTTTCAATGTATGTGGTAATTACTGTTTTCTTAATGTCTCCAGTATATTTCCTATACCTTATAATAGTGATGGCAAACCTATGGCATGGGTGCCACAGGTAGCCCGCGGAGCCATATCTGCTGGCACGCAAGCCATTGCCCTAGCTCAGCTCCAACGTGTTTATGTGTGCCGGCCAACTGATTTCTGGCTCACACAGAGGCTCTGGGAGGGCATTTTTGGCTTGCAGAGAGCCTCCAGGGAGATGTGGGAGGGGTTTTTTTACCCTTCCCCGGCTCCAGAAAAGACTTTGGAGCCTAGGGCGGGCAAAACACAAGCCTACTTAGCCCACCAGAAGTTGGAAAACAGGCCATTTAAATCCTCCACAGGGTCTCCGGGGGATAGGGGAAGCTGTCTTTGCCCTCCCTAGGCATTCTTTCTTTCTCTTTCTCTTTCTCTTTCTCTTTCTCTTTCTCTTTCTCTTTCTCTTTCTCTTTCTCTTTCTCTTTCTCTTTCTCTTTCTCTTTCTCTTTCTCTTTCTCTTTCTCTTTCTCGTTCTCGTTCTCGTTCTATTTCTATTTCTATTTCTATTTCTATTTCTATTTTTTTTCTATTTCTATTATTTCTATTTCTATTTCTACTTCTATTATTTCTATTTCTATTTCTTTCTAATTTCTATTTCTAATTTCTATTTCATCACTGATCTAAGAAGTTTCCACAAAGAAGAGGGGGTCAACCTATTCTCCAAAGCACCTGAAGACAGAACAGGAAGCTATGGATAGAAAATAACCAGGGAGATAAGCAATCTGGAACTATCTATCTATCTATCTATCTATCTATCTATCTATCTATCTATCTATCTATCTATCTATCTATCTATCATCTATCTATCATCTATCTATCTATCTATCTATCATCTATCTATCTATCATCTATCTATCAATCATCTATCTATCTATCTATCTATCTATCTATCTATCTATCTATCTATCTATCTACTCTGTCTGTCTGTCTACTCTGTCTGTCTGTCTACCTTGAATGGGGCCTTGCAGGTCATTTAGACCAAACACCTGCTTAAGCAGGAAACCCTACACCGCGCCATCCATATGGCCGTCTCCTCTTGAACGGGTCAAGCGATGGGGCGTTCACAATCTCTGCTGGCAGGCCATTCTACTGGTTGATCACCCTCACTGTCATAGAGTTATTCCTTATTTCCAGGTTGAATCTCTCCTTGGTCAGTTTCCATCCGTTGTTCATGGTCTGGCCCATTGGTGCCCTGGAAGAAAGTGTGAATCTCTCCTTTCTGTGACAACCCCCTCAAGTACCTGTATACTGCTATCATGTCCCCTCTGGTCTTCCTTTTCACTAGACTATCCATGCCCAGGTCCAGCAACCTCTCTTTGCATGTCTTGGTTTCCAGTCCCTTTATTATTTTGGTGACTAAGGCAGAGCTAGAACTCACTGTCTCCTGCTTTTTAGCCTTAACTACTACACCAAACTGGCCCTATACTGATTTCTTGACAACAGCATGGAATTATTTTGGCATTGTTTTCTGGGAAATTTTTCAACTTCTCTGAGAATACTTGGCAGCATCCCATCCAAGTATTTACCTGGTCTGATTCTGCTTAGCTTTCTAAACTATCAGCCAAGGTCAGTGAAGCACTGCTATCTCTCCTGATTACCTGCGTAATATTGGCACCACATTTTTTCCTATTCTGTGCTGATGTTGATGTTGCATTTCAAACTAATTTAAGGAAATTCTGCCTGGAATTGGCAATCTGCCAAGTCTTCAGGTTGCATTGTTGGCTATTCTGCCTATCGCCATTGAATAATTAGAATACAATAGAGTAGAAGGGAATGGAACAGAATAGAATGGAAGAGACCTTGGAAGTCTTCTAGGCAGGAAACCTTACACCATTTCAGACAAATAGTTATCCAACAATCTTCTTAAAAACATCCGGTGTTGGAGCATTCACAATTTATGGAGGCAAGTTGTTCCATGGATTAATTCTTCTATCAGGAAATTTCTCCTTAGTTCTAATTTGCTTCTTGCCTTGTTTAGTTTCCACCCATTGCTTCTTGTTCTACCTTTAGGTGCTTTGGAGAATAGTTTGTCTCCCTCTTCTTTGTGGCAGCTCCTGAGATATTGGAATACTGCTCTGGTTAAGTAATTCTGTGGATTCTCTTATACAAACTGTTTGTCAAGAAATACTAAAGGCTTCCAAATATTTTGTGGCCTCTGAAAAGCCTGACTCAAAGAAACCCAAAACTTCCATCCGTATTACTGCAAGAAAAAGCTTTGTCAAAATGTACCCTTGGAAAGCCGACTTATGCTACCCGACAAACAGATATCTAATCCTTGGTATAATGCTTGAATACTGACACATACTAAGAGAATGCCTTTGCGATTTGCATCTATTATGCATGACAATTTGGTGATTGACATTTTGATAATGTGCAGCACAAGTGGCCACTTTAAGAGGCAAGGGGACTTGCAGATTAATATTCCATTTCCCAAGCTTGGAAAGAACGATAACTTATTTTTACAGCATTTATACTGAGCGCAAAGTCTATTTACGTTGCTGTTCCAGAATATGAGACGTCACTTGAAATATTTCCTTTATCTCTGAATTACAGATGTATTCCATTAATTCTCTCTTCCACTCACATGTCAGAGCATCCTTTTGTTTTGTCACATTCTGGGTTTCTCTGCTAAACTATTGTTGAGCTGATCAGTTTATTATTGCTAGTGTCAGAAATGATTGGAGGGGATACATTTATTAATAACTGGGGTTGCTTTTTGCTTTCAGAAATCTACATAGAAGTGCATAAATGGATTTTTTAAAAAAGGTTCTTTTTTAAAAGAATAAAATGAGATGGACTTTTTACATCGAGATTGACTTTTTACATTTATGTAGCCGTTGACTTATGGCCAAAATTGAGCCCAGATTTTCTGTTGCTAAGTGAGATATTTGTTAAATGAGCATTGCCATATTTTACTATTTTTCTTGCCACAGTTCTTGTGAATCACTGCTAAATGATAAATTAGTGGCCCAATTGTTAAGTGAATCTTGCTTCCCCGTTGACTTTGCTTGTCAGAAGGTCACAAAGGGGGATAAATATGAATCAGTCATAAATAATAATAATAATAATAATAATAATAATAATAATAATAATAATAATTATTATTATTATTATTATTATTATTATTATTAATTGGATTTGTATGCCGCCCGTTTCCGGAGACTCGGGGCAGCTCACAGCAATAATAAGACAGCGCATAATAATAATCCAATACTAAAAACGATTAAAAACCCATAATATAAAAACCAAACATACATACAGACATACCATGCATAAAATTGTAAAGGCCTAGGGGGAAAGAGTATCTCAATTCCCCCATGCCTGGTGGAAGAGGTGGGTTTTAAGTAGCTTACAAAAGGCAAGGAGGGTGGGGGCAATTCTAATCTCTGGGGGGAGTTGGTTCCAGAGGGCCGGGGCTGCCACAGAGAAGGCTCTTCCCCTGGGTCCCGCCAAGAGGCATTGTTTACTTGATGGGACCTGGAGAAGACCCACTCTGTGGGACCTAACTGGTCGCTGGGATTCGTTATTAATACGAATTAGTTGCCAAATCTGAATTTTGATCACGTGATCGTGGAGACGCTGCAAAGGTCGTAACTGTGAAAAACTGAAAAACGGTTGTAAGTCACTTTTTTCAGTGCCATTGTAACTTTGAATAGTCACTAAATGCACTGTTGTAAGTTGAGGACTACCTCATTGTTTTAAGGATGTGGGAGTGTGTTATAGAAAAGATATGCTGGTATTGCCTAAGAAATTCAGGTTGAAAATCTTACATGTGATGAAGCACAGATAGTCCTTGATTTATTAGGCACAATTGGGACCAGAATTTCTGTTGCTAAGCAAGATAGTTGTTAAGCAACCGCAGTGGAGCAGTGGTTAGAATATAGTACTGCAGGCTATTTCTACTGACTGCCGGCTACTTGCAACTCGGTAGTTTGAATCTCACCAGGCTCAAGGTTGACTCATCCTTCCATCCTTCCATGGTGGGTGTTCTGTCAGGCTCTCTGGTAGACTCCTCTCAAAAATTCAGAGGTACAAATTTCAGTCACACACACATTTGAAAATTCAAAACAATGTTCTTTATAATGAAAATTCACTTAAACTAAGCCCTCTTTTGGTATAGCAAAGAGCACTCATCTCCAAACAAACTGGTAATTTGTACAAGTCCCTTATCAGTTCTGAGATACTTAGCTTGCAGCTGTGAGGCAATTCACAGTCCTTCTTCTTTCACAAAGTGAAACACACTTTGCCCTGGTTTAGTTTCAAAGTGGGGAAAAATCAGGGCACAAAAGGTCAAAGTCAGTAAAGCAGTCACAAAACACAACAATCAGATAATCCTCCACAATGGCCAAACCCACAGGCTGCTCTTTATAGCAGCCTCACTAATTACCACAGCCTCACCCAACCACAGGTGGCCTCATTTTCTTTGATAATAATCTCTCAGTTGTTGTTGCCTATGCATCGCTCTCCGCACGTGTGGCTGTATCATTAACTCTTGTTCTGAATCCAAGGAGGAGCTAGATAATTGATCTCCTTCTGAGCTGTCTGCCCCACTCTCCTCCTCCCTGTCACTCATGTCTTCTTGGTCAGAGGAGCCTTCATCAGCAGATTCCACCGGGGGCAAAACAGGCCGGCAGCATGTGGATGTCTCCCCCACATCCACAGTCCTTGGGGCAGGAGCTGGGCCAGAGCTAACCACAACAGTGGGTAAAATGGGGATCCAGATTATTGAGGGTAGTATTCTGACTTTGTAAACCACTTAGGATGCATCCCACATTGAAATCCCATCACAGTCATGCACCTAGATTGGAGGGGATCCGTTAATGTTTCACTGTGACAAATTGGATTCTGTGGAAATCATAAATTTCCTAGGTTAAAATTTTCTCCCATTCTAATTTGCACTTGTTTGGAAGCTGGTTTGTCTTTCATCCTGTCTATTTCGTAATGGCAATATTCTGTATTGAATTGCTGCATGTGCACGGTTATGAATTTCCTGGAAAGAATAACCAATCAATAGCATTATAATAAAATATAGCAACTTTCTACTTAATATTGTTAAGGTAGCAAGATGGTCAAGTTTCTAACTAGAAATATTCTTGCGATATAAGAATAAAGTTAATTTCAACCTAATTCAGTAATGGCTAATGTTTTCTGGAAAGAGTGCCCAAAACATGCATGTGTGCACGCGCATGCATGTGCACAACCCCCCCAAATGCAATGCACACTCTCATGCAAACTCCCATATGGGTCCCACCTTGCACATGTGTAGCAGAGACCCAATAACTAGGTGGCTGGCAGGAGGTGTGCGTTCATTCGTGGTAGAGCTGAACTGGGGTGATTGCTCATATGCCAACAGAGAGGGCACTGCATGGCACCTGTGGCACGTGTGCCATAGCTTTGTTATCACGCATCTAATTGCTCTTCCTTTGAGAGATGGTGAACTTAGCCTGTACCATGTTCATTTTACTGTAGTTAAAATTACTTTTAAGTTAATGTCACATCCACTTGGAATAAGATGGAGTCAAGGGGACTCAGGCTAAATTATCCGCAGATTGTATTGACAACCACATATTAGTTTTTTTGTTAATTTTGTAGTGAATGGCACATGATCTGAAAACTGTATATTTGTGTCCGTTCATTGTTTTGGTGAGATTACTTTTGTGTCAAGTCTCTATCTATCTATCTATCTATCTATCTATCTATCTATCTATCTATCTATCTATCTATCTATCTATCTAATCTAATCTATCATCTATCTGTGAGATTGATTCATAGCAATTGCCTAGACAGGTCTGTGATGGCACAGTGGTTAGAATGCAATATTGAAGGCTGACTGCCCATTGCCAGGAGTTTGATCCTTTACTCGGCCTTCCATCATTGCAAGGTCAGTAGAATGAGGACCCAGATTATTTTTTTTTATATTTGTTTATTTTTTAATATAAGAATTCCATCTTTAATTAAACAGCGTGTCCTCCAGGTGCAGATACCTTTGTAAAATAATAATCAAAATTTACAACAATATTCAGTTCATGATAATTGGTTCTATAGTATTAAAATTATGATATTAAACATATAATCATATTATACTAAACATATATCCATCCTAAGATAAAATACAGAAAATAGTATAAGGGCAGACTAGATGGATCATGAGGTCTTTTTCTGCCGTCAGTCTTCTATGTTTCTATGTTTCTAATCATAATATTTGCTTCTCTCTCTTAACATATCTTCTTTATTTCATTAATTTTTTCTTTTGTTTCCCTGTTCCAATTTCCATTTTTGTTGTCTAACCATTGATAAAATAAGTTCCATGTCATGTAATATTCAGTTTGTTCGTTTTTCTAAATTGCTACCGGTAGCATTAGCCTTTCATTTTTAAACATTCTAATATTTTCCTGATCACATTCTCATCGGGATCCCTTTCATTTTTCCAATTTTATGCAAATACTATTCTAGCTGCAGTTAATATAGGGATACTTAGATATACTATATTTTGGGGGTAATATTCCCAACAAGAATATTTCTGGCTTTAAATCAATCTGCTGCTTTATCATTTTTTTTCTAGCCACCGTATGTATTTTTGGAGGACCCAGACTGTTGAGGGCAATATGCTGACTCTGTAAATTGCTTAGAGAGGGTTGTTCAGCATTATAAAGTGTTATATAAGTCTAAGTTCTATTGTTATTGCAGCCTGCTTGACAAAAATCGCTGGGGTGGCACAGTACCACTGCAGGCTACTTCAGCTAACTGCTAGCTGTAGTTTAGCAGTTCACATCTCACCAGCGGCTCAAGATCGACTCAGCCTTCCATCCTTCCGAGATGGGTAAAATGAGGACCCAGATTGTTGGGGGCAATATGCTGATTCTGTAAACTGCTTAGAGATGGCTGTAAAAGCACTATGAAGTGGTATATAAGTGTAAATGCTATTGCTAAAATGTTTGGAAGTAGTTTGCCATTGCCTGCTTCCTAGGGCTCAGAAAGAACGACTGGCCCAAGCTGGCTTTGTGCTTAAGATGGGACTAGAACTCATAGTCTCTCAGTTTCTATCTTGAGTAAATCAAGATTAACATTTTTATGTCCAAAATATGCACATTTTGCAAACAATGTGTGAAAATTAGATAACGAGTCTGTGGAGAGGGGCGGCATACAAATCCAATAAATAAATAAATAAATAATAAACTTACCTAGATACTACTTAATCACAATCAGAGTAAAATCTTTGTATCATACTTAAAAGACTTTAAGTCATTTGCTGCAAATGTACTCAGAACTACCCTGTGATTCTTTACAACTGCGAGGAACATTGGGCACCGAATGTAATATTCGGGGAAAATTCAGCCTCTTACATATGTCCTGATTTTCATCATTAAATTCAAATTTAATGGACATTCAGCTTTAGCTTTTTTCTTCTTCTTGGAAAAATGAGGTTTTACCCTAATGCATTTTTGTCACCTTTTGTACGGCTTAGATATTAATCACTGCTCCATTGTCTGTATTAGACTCTACATGATTTTTCTCTCTCTCTTTTTTTTGTGGTTTGTCAAGAAAGTAGCTGCCAACTCTAGAATGAAAAAGCTGGTAGCTTTTCTGCCTCCCGCAACTCTTGCATTTCTGCAATTGATCTGTAGGATTGAGTCTCGAGTAATCCAATTAAGTGAGCAAAGAATTACATGACATACATTGCCATCTATTATTTACTTATCACAAAAGGAGTTGGAGGGCTTCTGGTGATCAACAAAAGCAAGAGAAAAGTGGTGGATTAATTTCCTTTAGCTCCAACTGTCAATATACTGAAGTAGAAAATCAAATCTCATGTCCTTCAGAATCCAGCATACCAATTTTGGCATCTCACTTTCCCTTTAACAACTTAATCACGAGAGGAGCAAAATCATTGTCTCGGACTCAAAAGAGTGACTTTAGCAATTTGCTCTAAATGGGCTGGGAGTGTTTTCTGCAGTTCCGTGCAACTTTGCAGAGAACAATGAAGGCTGAATTCAGCATTCAGAAAAAAATTCAGCTTTCCCCATTTGTCCTGATTCTCACCTTGAGAGCAACCAGGGCTCTGCTAAGGACAAGGAAGAGCCACGAGTTGAAATACCGGTTCAGCATCTAGTTCTGCAACTGATTCAGGCTAAGAGGAAGACATAAACCCACTGTTCTGACCTAGGCTTTACAAAATCACGAAGCAGATTCTTTGTCCTGACAAAGCCCCTTTTTATTAAGCTACTGTGAATTCTTCTCATTCACATCTCGCAAAGTCCTGGCAAACAATCATCCAAAGGTGAGTTTACAACCACAGACTTTATCAGGCTTGCCCCGCCCATAACTTCCAAATGAAGTGCTGAACCAGAAAATACTTGGCAAGGAGTCTCTGAGAGTCACAAACAGATCTTCACACTAATTAAGTGATCTAATTGCCTCCTGCAAACACCACTCCCCTTTTGCTCCTATTTATTTCCCATGGGTGTGGTCAGGAATGGTTGGGTGTTTGCATGACTTTTTGGGTTATTTATGTATTTATTTATTCGATTTTTGTGCCGCCCTTCTTCTCAGACTCAGGGCAGCTTACAACATGTTAGCAATAGCAGTTTTTAACAGAGCCAGCATATTGCCCCCACAATCTGGGTCCTCATTTTATCCACCTTGGAAAGATGGAAGGCTGAGTCAACCTTGAGCCGGTGATGAGATTTGAACCTCTGACCTACAGATCTACAGTCAGCTTCAGTGGCCTGCAGTACAGCACTCTACCTGTTGAGCCACCCCTGGTATTTTATTGCTTAAAACACCCCTGGTATTTTAATGCTATTTTATTGTTGTTATATTTTATTCTGTTTTTGCTTGTTGTGATTATTGTGAGCCGCCCAGAGTCCTCTGGAATTGAGTGGCATATAAATATCACGAAATAAATAAATAATAAATTCAGCGTCCCTTTGTGCTTTTACTCCCAAGTCGACCTCTGTTCCTTAAATGTTCCCTTCTCCTGACAGTTCTGCACATAGGCACATCAGGAACAGGCTCCAGCTGTTCTCAGCAGTTATCTCCGACTCCGAAAGTAGCTGATAACTGTTGGACAGTCCTGGCCCCATCTCTATCACCTTTAAAGCCCTACATGGCAGTGGACCAGAATACCTCCGGAACCGCCTTCTACCGCACGAATCCCAGCGGCCAATAAGGTCCCACAGAGTTGGCCTTCTCCGGGTCCCATTGACCAAACAATGTCATTTGGCGGGCCCCAGGGGAAGAGCCTTCTCTGTGGCGGCCCCGGCCCTCTGGAATCAACTCCCCCCAGAGATTAGAATGGCCCCCACCCTCCTTGTCTTTCGCAAATTACTTAAGACCCACCTATATCGCCAGGCATGGGGGAACTAATACATCCTCCCCCAGGCTTTTATATTTTATGTTTGGTATGTATATGCTGTATGGTTTTAATTGCTGGGGTTTTATATATGTTTTTTAATATTGGATTTGTTTTACTGCTGTATTGTTTTATTATTGTTGTGAGCCGCCCCGAGTCTTCGGAGAGGGGTGGCATACAAGTCCAATAAATTATTATTATTATTATTATTATTATTATTATTATTATTATTATTATTATTATCATCATCATCATCATCATCATCATCTGTGAGATTGATTCATAGCAATTGCCTAGACAGGTCTATGATGGCACAGTGGTTAGAATGCCAGGAGTTTGATCCTTGACTTATTGCAAGGTCAGTAAAATGAGGACCCAGATTATTATTTTTTTACATTTGCTTATTTTTTAATATCATAATTCCATTTTTAATTATACAATGTGTCCTCAGGGTCCAGATACTGTTGTAAAATAATAATCAAAATTTACAACAAGATTCAGCACATTAACACTGTTTCTATAATATTAAAATTATAATATTAAACATAATAATCTTATAATAATAAATTAAAATAATAATCAACATAATAATAGTCTTTGGAGGCATATAAGTCCAATTAATAAATAATAAATAATAATAAATAATTTATAATAAATAATAAAATAAAAATAATAAATGGTAAATAAAAATAAATAATAAATAATAAATAATCATAATAATCATAATATTTTCTTTTCTCTCTTAACATATCTTTATTTCATTAATTTTTTCTTTTGTTTCCCTGTTTCTAACTTCCATTTTTGTTGTCTAACCATTGATAAAATAAGTTCCATGTCATGTAATATTTTATTTTCCACGAAGCACCAAAAGGCAAGGCAAGCGACAATGGATGAAAACTAACCAAGGAGACAAACAACTTAGAACTAAGGAGAAATTTCCAAATGGTGGGAGCAATCAGCCATTGGAACAGCTTGCCTTCAGAAGTTGTGGGTGCTCCATCATTGTAGGCTTTCAAAAACAGACTGGACAATCATTTATCTGAAATTATATATACGGTCTCCTGCTCGAGCAAGAGGTTGGACTAGAAGATCTCCAAGGTCCCTTTTAACTCATTTATTCTATGTTCTATTTTAAGTCCTGAGACGAAGTTTATCATTCTCCCCAGAGCTTCAGTACTTTGGAACGTAAATGCTCACCGTTTCTAAAAGTGATAAACACAAGGACATGCATGTCAGTTAGAATGTGCCAAAATTATCCAGGTAACAACTGCTTTGCAAAGGTACATGATCCTAACCCTAAATCTAAACCCTAACATCTAAAAGAGAAAGAAAGTCCACACCATAGTTCTTAGTGTGATTTTGTGATTAAAATGTTAGGACATGGAAACTCAAATGAATGACTTTGGGTCAGTTTCTCACTCTCAGCTTAGTCTACTTCTCAGGGAAACTTGAACAAAGGGGAAATTTCCATATAAATTGGCTTGAGCTTCTAAAAACCCCACAAATCTGCAGGTAGAAATCTAACAGACAGACAATTATACTAACTATTGGAGAAAGGCAGAGGTGTCTTCCCATGACTAAGATTGATTTCTTCAACACGTCCGGATGTTAACTTCTAGATTTTTTGTTGCTTTCTGTGATTCTCTTAATCACTTGGCCAAATGTTATATTTCTGCTTGGACGTGAAACCGGCAACACAGCTTTTAACAGACTGGCCAAGAATGACTGATGCATTTTCCAAAAGTGCCTTCCAGCCAAACTGTCCAAGTTTTCCTCTGCCATAGGCTTAGCACCACAGGTGTCTCTGCACCTTTCCTTTGGATGGCTCTCTTAGAGCACCTCATTTGGCCTCATGTAGGCAAAGCACATCCATATTGTTGTACGGTGCACGGTCAAAGTTGCACCTGCACTAACCTGTCCTGCTGCCATAATGGGTTTATGAAAACCAAGCAAGTTTTATACACTGCTAAAAAATAAATAAATAAAGAGAACACTTAAATGACACAATATAACTCCAAGTAAATCAAACTTCTGTGAAATCAAACTGTCCACTTAGGAAGCAACACTGATGGACAATCAATTTCATTTTGTTGTCAGCCCATTCAACTTTATACAGAACAAAGTATTCAATGAGAATATTTCATTCATTCAGATCTAGGGAGTGTTATTTGAGTGTTCCCTTTATTTTTTTTGAGCAGTGTACATTGTGTATACAACAGCAAAATGGATGGGAATGTAAAGGGCGTTATTGGGAAATGGGGTTTTTTGTGTATGTGTGTATCCGCAGTGAAATCTACTTACCTTTCCTACCGGTTCAGAAGTGCACACTTCACCTTTTGCTTCGCTCATGCATGCACACTTTTTTTCACCCCTGCTCTGTTCACGCACATGCTTTTTCACCCTCTGCGAAGGCTTTGTGCATGCGCGAGGGTTAAAAAAAGAAAATGGCAGTGTCTGAGCAGGTGGGTGGAGCCTCGCGCTGCTGTCCTCTATGTTGGTTGAGGTAGGCAGGATTCCCTTGGGTACCATTTATTGGGGGTCAAGGGAAAGGGAAGGTTTTGCCTTCTCTTTCTGCTCAAGATCCCCATGTACAATTGGTGGGCCATTGTGTGACACAGAATGCTGTTCTCGATGTGCTTTGGCCTGATTCAGCATGGCTCTTCTTATGTTCTTATTTCGCTACCAGTTCTCTGAACCACCGGTGCCCACCATTACCAGTACGGCCGAACCAGGCTGAACCAGCAGCATTTCACCATATATGTATGTATGTATGTCATGTTGAAAGGCAAGTTTGTTCATCAAAGTAGGTAAATGACTGTAGTTCTGTCCCAAGTGATCTGTCCATGGTCCTGAAAACTTTTATTCATCTGTGTTTGTTCATGCGGCTGGCACATTCGCTCCCTTTCAGCCAGAGAGAACACTTTATGTTTGAGAGCCTGATGACATCACTGTTTATTATAGTTTAACTTCTCCTTCTTTCAAAGAACTCTTAGCAATGTTCAAAGTTCAAATTTAGTTATTCCAGCTTCCAGTCCCATCCCCTCGCCTACAATACTGCTTGGAGCTATAACCGTATACTCAGAAATCTTAATGGTTTGTGTCATCTAAAAATGGTCTTGGTAATATGTATATGAAGATTTACAATGGAATCCAGTGTGATTAATATGAAATTAATTTTAGGCTTAGGACCAGATTACTTATGGGACCTCCTTCTGCCTCATGTATCCCTTTGGCCGGTTAGGTCCCACAGAGTTGGCCTTCTCCAGGTCCCATCAGCCAGGGAATGCCACCTGGCCGGGCCTAGGGGAAGAGCCTTCTCTGTGGTGCCTCTAGCCCTTTGGAATCAACTCCCTCCAGGGATTCGTACCGCTCCCACCCTCCTGGACTTCTGCAAGGCTTTAAAAACTTACCTTTGCCAGCAAGCTTGGGGCCATTGAGTGTTACACCTAGCTCCATCCAATGATTTGAATGTATATGGGATGGATGTGGATGATTGTTTTAATGAACTGGGATTTTAGACCTGAGTTTTAAGTTTATATTTCTTATATATTGTATTATTGTATTTATTTTTGTTGTGAGCCACCCTGAGTCTGCAGAAAAGGGTGGCATAGAAATCTAATAAATAGATAGATAGATAGATAGATAGATAGATAGATAGATAGATAGATAGATAGATGGATGGATGGATGGATGGATGGATGGCCGTTGTAAGTTGAGGACTACTTGTGCTCCAGTTCCAATAAACAAAAGAACAGAGTTGGAAGGGACATTGGAGGTCTTCTAGTCCAATCCGCTGCTCTAGCAGGAGAACCAATATTTATTTATTTATTTATTTATTTATTCATTCATTCATTCATTCATTCATTCATTCATTCAGTTTTTATGCTGCCCTTCTCCTTAGACTCAAGGCAGCTTACAACATGTTAGCAATAGCACTTTTTAACAGAGCCAGCCTATTGGCCTCACAATCCGGGTCCTCATTTTACCCACCTCTGAAGGATGGAAGGCTGAGTCAACCTTGAGCCGGTGATGAAATTTGAACCACTGACCTACAGATCTACAGTCAGCTTCAGTGGCCTGTAGTACAGCACTCTACCTGCTGTGCCCCCTCGGCTCAATTTCAATATCAATATCATCAATTTCAATATCATTCCAGAATTAAGCCTCCAGTGATGTAGCACTCACAAATTCTGAAGGCAAGCCGTTCCACTGGTCAGTTGTTCTCACTCCTTTTCCAAATGGGCTACCCAACCTTCAGTTGATTTTCATCAAATCATATTGACCTCCCAAAAACATCGTTGGTTAGTCAGATTTGACTATTGATATCCCTTTAAAAAACTAAAGTTGCAATAGGTGAACCAAACTATGGCTTGCTGCTCCAACCTTGTGCTTCAAATCTTTGCCCTCTTGTACAAATGCTTGGTTTAAAGAGGAAGGAAATAACAATAAATAAAGATGTGGAAGTGCCTGGGATCACATTGATCTTGCAAAAGCATATTTCATAGAAAGTATTGTAGAGATATTTTACAGAATCACAGGTTAAACTTTTCATAGTTATTTGCCTGTGACTTGTGTGCTGATGTTCCCATTTCTGGAACATGCATTCAAATACTACACAAGCTATCATTTTTTCTTTTATTTTGTTTTTATTATTAGTATTATTGAAACTGTGATATACCTTTTTTTTCTTCTTGGCACAGGAGAAGAAACAGAGCATGAAATTAAGTGTCACATATTAAATATGATGATCTAACTTTCTCTTTTTGTTTGGGTTGTGATCTGGACATTTTTTATTGTGTTTGAAGAGTTCAGGTAAAATCTTTGTCACCACTCTGGAAGGAAATGTATGTTGGGGAAAGTGATTTAGGAAGTAGCTTGAAATAATTTTTAGGGGATTTTTTTAGTGGAAGATTTAATAATCCATAAAGATATAGTAAAGATGATCATTCAAAACCTATTGCACAATAATTCTTGTAGTTCCTAGTGAGTGTAGCTCATTTGGAAAGCAAAGACCAAGGCAGGTGAGTACAAATGAAAGAGAATCTGTTTTCAATTGTTTATTTTTATTGATGACAAAGTTACAGAAAATCCAGTGTGTTTCCTTGATTTGATTTTGATTTGATTTGATTACATTTATATGGCGCCCATCTCCTCACGGACTCAGGGCAGTGAACAACAGTAAAATATGATACAAAAGTTAAAATCCCATAACAAAAACCATTCATCTCATAATCATACAGCAGTAGACTGGAGCAAGATGTCAGTGCTTAATGGTCTTCCCAGGCCTGCCGGTAAAAGGCATGTTTTTAGGGCCTTTCGGAAGGCCAGAAGAGTGGGCGTGGTACAAATCTCCAGGGAAAGTTGGTCCCAGAGTGCTGGAGCCACCACAGGGAAGGCCCTCCCCTATGGTCCCGCCAGCTTACATTGTTTGGCTGAGGGGACACGGACGAAGCCGACTCTGTGGGATCTGATTGGTTGCCGGGATGTGTAATATAATATAATATTGCAAAACATTACCCACTTAATGAGAGAAGAAGATATTCAATGATAACATGTGGACTTCTCCTCAGATAGAAAATAAAGTATGATAAAGTGTTTTTAATAGGAAAGTGAACACAAGAACAAGGGGACACAATCTGAAGTTAGTTGGGGGAAAGATCAAAGGCAACATGAGAAAATATTATTTTACTGAAAGAGTAGTAGATGCTTGGAACAAACTTCCAGCAGACGTGGTTGGTAAATCCACAGTAACTGAATTTAAACATGCCTGGGATAAACATATATCCATCCTAAGATAAAATACAGAAAATAGTATAAGGGCAGACTAGATGGACCATGAGGTCTTTTTCTGCCATCAGTCTTCTATGTTTCTATGTGTTATATGTGGCAATGGTGATTTGTTTTTTCTTTTCTCTCTTTACTGGAATAAAGTTAAAACTGTGGCTTCACAAACCTGTGTAGCAGTAGCTTCACAAACATCTGTAGCCGACGAAACTTCTTTTTATTTGAGGGATCTGCATTACTGAATTCCAATTTTGTTTTCATTTTGAAGCAGGAAGTATGAGAACATTGTAATGTGAGACTTAAAAAAAAATCTTCTTACCTCCTTCTTTGTGCCGAGAGAGTTGCAAGGTCAATCAGCTGGCTTATCTATGATGGAAATAGAATTCACGATTTCCAAGTTTATAGCTTGATGCCTTAACCTCTCTACAGTGGTACCTCTACCTAAGAACGCCTCTACTTACAAACTTTTCTAGATCAGAACCAGGTGTTCAAGATTTTTTTGCCTCTTCTCAAGAACCATTTTCCACTTACCCAAGCCTCTGAAACTGTAGCCAGAAAAGGCAGGGAGAAGCCTCCATGGGGCCTCTCTAGGAATCTCCTGGGAGGAAACAGGGCTGGAAAAGGTGGGGAGAAGCCTATGTGGAGCCTCTCTAGGAATCTTCTGGGAGGAAACAGAGCCAGAAAAGGCAGGGAGAAGCCTCTGGGGCCTCTCTAGGAATCTCCTGGGAGGAAACAGGTTGCCCCAATCGCAAGCATTACAGTGAACCCTCGAGTTTCGCGTCCTCGAGCATCGCGAAAGGGCTATTTCGCGAGTTTTCAACCCAGAAGTAAACTCCACCATCTGCGCATGCGTGCCTTTTTTCTATGGCCACGCATGCGTAGATGGTGGAGTTCCCCAGCTGGGAAGCTGGGCGGCTTCCCTGGGTCTTCCCCCTCTTGCCCCGGTAAGACCCCAGCGGCAGCGCAAGCAACGGCGTGGGCGGGCGGGCGGCACGCGCGGGGACACCCCAGCTCCGCTCCCCAGCTGGGAAGCGGCCCCAGCAACAGCGTGGGCGGGCGGGCGGTGCGCGCGCACTTGGGGAAACCCCAGCTCCGCTCCCCAGCTGGGAAGCGGCCCCAGCAACGCGCGCGCGCTTGGGGAAACCCCAGCTCCGCTCCCCAGCTGGGAAGCGGCCCCAGCAACAGCGTGGGCGGGCGGTGCGCGCGCACTTGGGGACACCCCAGCTCCGCTCCCCAGCTGGGAAGTGGCCCCAGCAACAGCGTGGGCGGGCGGGCAGTGCGCGCTCGCTTGGGGACACCCCAGCTCCGCTCCCCAGCTGGGAAGCGGCCCCAGCAACGCGCGCGCGCTTGGGGAAACCCCAGCTCCACTCCCCAGCTGGGAAGCGGCCCCAGCAACAGCGTGGGCGGGCGGGCGGTGCGCGCGCGCTTGGGGACACCCCAGCTCCGCTCCCCAGCTGGGAAGCGGCCCCAGCAACAGCGTGGGCGGGCGGGCGGCACGCGCGCAGGGAAACCCCAGGCGTGAGCAACGGGGTGGGCGGGCGAAGGGCGGGCGGCGGTGGAAGTAAAAACACCATCTGCGCATGCGCAGATGGTTTTTTTACTTCCGCACCGCTACTTCGCGAAAAATCGATCATCGCTTGGGGTCCTGGAACGGAACCCTCGTGATGATCGAGGGACCACTGTATTTGCTTTTACATTGATTTCTATGGGAAAAATTGCTTCTTTTTACAAACTTTTCTACTTAAGAACCTGATCACGGAACTAATTAAGTTTGTAAGTAGAGGTACCACTGTACTAAACTAATAATGTCTAAGAAGCAAAGGTTCACCTCTCAATCAGAAGTGGGTTCCTCCCAGTTCACACCGGTTCTACAAAACCAGTAGTAAACCCCTGTGGATGTCATGATGACATCACAGAAACGCTTCTATCGGTGCTGGTCGTCTGTGAATGCCAGCATCTTTTTTTTGGATATTTTTTTGGGGGGGAAATGGGAATTTAATGCTGTTTGTGTGATTTTTCTATTGTTTTTTTTCCTTCTGCACATTTTTCTCCAGCACTGCATATGCATCACCATTTTGCTTTAGTCTTTTAAAGTTTTTAAATTTTTTGACACTGCGCATGAACTGCACTTATGAGGTTCACTCACATGGCGTGGGAGGAAGCGAACCAGCAGCGAAGTAAGTTAGAACCCAACCCTGCTCCAGATTAACAAAGGAGTGATACAAGGCTGTAAATCTTTTTTTTAATTTGAGCAATATGCTAAATGCATATTGAGGGAAGCTGGATGGGAAGAAGATGAATGTAGATTTAAAGTAGGAGGCAAAAACATCAATAACGTGTGCTGTGCTAATGACACTATTTTAATAGCTAAAAATGTAAATGATCTTCAAGATCTAATAATTAAAATTTAACCAGCACAGTGAAAAATGGGACCAAGATTAAATATAAAAAGAAGCAAACAAATGGCAGGTATTGAGTTTTGGGATACCTTCTGCTTTTTAGGATCACTATTAGGTGTCAAGTGACTAGCAGTCAAGAAATAAGCCATAGGTTAATGTTTGGTAGATTAGTAATTATTACTAATCGTATATTAGTAACCAGCTGTGCCAATATGGCATTCCTAATAAATTCTTATTCTGAACAAACTCCAGGCCTTAGAACAGTGACCGGACTGAGTGCCCAACACATGCACAAGTACAAATGTGGGGGTGCCCAAACCCCCAAAATGCAATCTGTGTGTGGCCCCTGTGCATACACCCTGCCCCCGTGCTTGTTAATTTATTTGTCATACAAATATAGTATTGTAGTATGTTTAATATAAAAGAAACATAGAAACATAGAAGACTGACGGCAGAAAAAGACCTCATGGTCCATCTAGTCTGCCCTTATACTATTTCCTGTATTTTATCTTACAATGGATATATGTTTATCCCAGGCATGTTTAAATTCAGTTCCTGTGGATTTACCAACCACGTTTGCTGGAAGTTTTTTCCAAGGATCTACTACTCTTTCAGTGAAATAATATTTTCTCACGTTGCTTTTGATCTTCCCCCCAACTTATAATATAAGTATAAAGTAGAGACAGAAAAGATAAAAAGACAGGGATGGGAGGCACGCCCCTTACAGACCTCTTAGAAAAGGGGAGAGGTCTATTGTAGATAATGTAAGGTTGAAGATTTTGAGATTGGGGGAGGAAACAACAGAGTCCGGTAGTGAATTCCAGGCGTTGACCACTCTATTGCTGAAATTGTATTTTCTGCAGTCTAGTTTGGAGTGATTTACATTTAATTTGTATCTATTGTGTGCTCTTGTGTTGTTGTTAAAGGTGAAGTAGTCGCTAACAAGGGAGTACTTTGTGATGTATGATTTTATGAACAGCAGTTAAATCAGTTTGGAGGCGGCGTAGCTGTAAATTTTCTAAACGTACTAATTGAAGTCTGGAGGAGTAAGGTAATTTGTTGCGTGAGGAGGAGTGGAGGACACTTCTTGTGAAGTATGTCTGGACTCCTTTAATTGTATTAATGTCTGTTATGCAGTGTGGATTCTATACAGGTGAGCCTCCCGCATGTGGCCCACCCCTACAAATGCAGGCCACCCCACAAGTTCCCCCGCATGTGCGCATGGCCCCCATGCACTCCCCCTGCCTCCCACAAATGCATGGCAGAGACCTGGTGGGAAGCACACGTACATGTGCGGTGGAGCTGGACTGGGGCGACAGCTTGTGTGCCCATAGAGAGGTCGCTGCATGCCACCTCTGGCACGTATGCCATAGGTTTGCCCTCACGGCCTTAGAGTTTTTATTTTGTTGGGTCAGTTACTCGGAACCCTGACATGAATGCTCTAAAAATGTTATATTGAGGCTGTGATGTGTCTTTTACCTACAAGGATGAGGCTCATGCAGACAACACTGTGGCATTTTATGAAAGTGAAATTTGGACTTTGAAGAAATAGGAAAGGAAGAATATTAACATCTTTCAACTTTGGTCCTGGACAAGATTCAAGATGCTATGGATTACCAAGAATCTCACAGTACTGGGCGGCATATGAGAAATAAATTAAGAAAACAATTTATCATCAAATAAATCATAGTTCTCACTTGAGGCACAAATTAATAGGCTCAAATTATCATATTTTAGACATATTATACAAAGCCATTGCTCTATTGGAAAGGTGGAAGGGAAAAGAAGAGCCTGACCAAGGAGGATGGAATCAGTTATTGTAAAAGCTGAAAGTTCAGATTAATAGCAATAACAATAACAACAACAAAATAATTTGTCATGATTCTCGACAAATGTATATTTTTTTTCTGTGTACACTGAGAGCATATGCACCAAAGACAATTTCTTGTGTGTCCAATCAAGCTTAGCCAATAAAGAATTCTATAAAGAATTATATTCTAAAAGAACAACAACAACAACAACAACAACAACAACAACAACAACAACAGAGTTGGAAGGGACCTTGGAGGTCTTCTAGTCCAACCCCCTGCTTAGGCAGGAAACCCTGCACCACTTCAGACAGATTGTTATCTAACATCATCTTAAAAACTTCCAGTGTCAGAGCATTCACAACTTCTGGAGGCAAGCTGCTCCACGGATTAATTGTTCTGTCAGAATATTTCTCTTTAGTTCTAAGTTGCTTCTCCCCTTGTTTAGTTTCCACCCATTGCTTCTTGTTCTACCCTCATGTGCTTTGGAGAATACTTTGACTTCCTCATCTTTGTGGCAACCCTGGTATTGGAATACTGCTATCATATCTCCCCTGGTCCTTCTTTTTATTAAACTAGACATACCCAGTTCCTACAACTCAGTGGTCCCCAAACTACGGCCCGCGGGCCACATGCTGCCCACTGAGGCCATTTATCCGGCCCATTGGTGAGTGACAAGAGCACAGGGAAAAGAGAGAGAGAGAAAGAAAAAAAAGGGAAAGAGAGGGAGGGAAGGAGAAGTGAAGAGGAATGAAGGAGGGAAGGAAGGAAGGAGAAATGGAGGGAACAAGGAAGAAAGGAAGGAAGAATGAAATGAATGGAGGGACAGAGGAAGGAAGGACTGGTTTTTTTGGGGGGGGGAATTTTTTTTTATTTTCTCTCTCAACATACATTCAAACAACACAGTGTACCATCTAATTTTCCATGAATAAAATGCAGTATTTTGTTAGTAACTAATATCAATCATCAAAAAAGTTGCAAAAGTTTTTTTTCTAATTTTGTCATCCAGTTACATTCATTTTCTTTTAATTAAATTTCCTTCAAAAAGTGCAACTTATTAACCATTATGCCAAAGTGCTTCCTTCTTTCTTTATACATTTTTCATAAGCCAAGAAAACCTTGTACAGCCAATCAGATGTCAACAAAAGAAAATAAAAAACAAAACATAAACATATACGAATTTCAGACCTTCTCCCCCCTCTAAATAGTATGTTCCCATTTTGTTTTTTACTTTAAAACAAGGTATGTGCAGTGTGCATAGGGATTTGTTCATAGTTTTTTTTTTATAGTCCGGCCCTCCAACAGTCCGAGGGACAGTGAACTGCCCCCCTGTGTAAAACGTTTGGGGACCCCTGCTACAACTGTTCTTCATATGTTTTAGCCTCAAGGCTCTAATCAGCTTTGTTGCTCTTCTCTGTCTCTTTCTAGAGTCTCAACATCCTTTTAACATTGTGCGATGATTAGGGAGAGATAATTCTAGAGGAAAAACCTCCTTGGCAATCACTGACTGCATGAGCCACATTTATCATCATTTTCCTTGAAGTGACTATTAAAAGCAGCTAATAAAATGAAACAGCAGGATCGAAAATGTTAAAACAAAATTAAAAATCATCACATAATTATTAAAGGTCTAGTGGCTTTTCTAAATACTGAGTTTGATAGAAGCTCACATTAGAAATGAAAGGCAAGGAACAAACAGAATTTTATGAGGTGTGGAATAGGTGGCATAATTGGTTAGAACAGAGAAATAAAGTTGTATTCTATAAATGTAAATAACCATATGAAACATATGACACAGTACTGTTAAAATGTTTATTGATATGTAAATTGGAAAAATGGAAAAAAAAATCTACTAAAGAAGATCAAATGCAGCTTCTGAAGAAAGATTTTCCTGCGTGCCAGAAAGCCAGCAATGGGATACACAAAAAAGGATTCTTCTGCAGATAGAAACATAGAAACATAGAAGTCTGACGGAAGAAAAAGACCTCATGGTCCATCTAGTCTGCCCTTATACTATTTCCTGTATTTTATCTTAGGACGGATATACTGTTTATTCCAGGCATGTTTAAATTCAGTTACTGTCGATTTACCAACCACGTCTGCTGGAAGTTTGTTCTAAGCATCTACTACTCTTTCAGTAAAAGAATATTTTCTCACGTTGCTTCTAATCTTTCCCCCAACTAACTTCAGATTGTGTCCCCTTGTTCTTGTGTTCACTTTCCTATTAAAAACACTTCCCTCCTGGACCTTATTTAACCCTTTAACATATTTAAATATTTTGATCATGTCCCCCCTTTCCCTTCTGTCCTCCAGACTATACAGACTGAGTTCATGAAGTCTTTCCTGATACGTTTTATGCTTAAGACCTTCCACCATTCTTGTAGCCCGTCTTTGGATCCGTTCAATCTTCATGGTTACCCAAAATAAGTGGTATCCTAGAGCAGTGTTTTTCAACCTTAGCAGGTTTAAGTTCTGTGGACTTCAATTCCCAGAATCCCTCAGTCAGCATGGTGAGAAACACTGTCCTAGAGAGTAATCTCTTAGGCCAGTGATGGCGAACTTATGGCACGGGTGCCACAGGTGGCACGCGGAGCCATATCTGCTGGCACGCGAGCTGTTACCCTAGCTCAGCTCCAATGTGCCGGCCAGCTGATTTCTGGCTCACACAGAGGATCTGGGAGGGCATTTTTGGCTTCCAGAGAGCCTCCAGGGGGATGGAGGAGGGCATTTTTACCCTCCCCTGGCTCCAGGGAAGCCTTTGGAGCCTGGGGAGAACAAAACACGAGCCTACTGGGCCCACCAGAAGTTGGGAAACAGTCCATTTCTGGCCTCCAGAGGGCCTCCGGGGGGGTGAGGGATGCTGTTTTCACCCTCCCCAGGCATTGAATTATGGGTGTGGGCACTCGAGCATTTGTGATAGCCCATGTGCATACTTTTTCAGCACCTGAGGATAAAAAGGTTTGCCATCACTGTCCTAGAGAGTAATCTCCTAGGCTTATTATATTCAGTAACTGCTAGCATTAGCAACAAGCACGATAATTCTCTCTACTTTTATTATTGTTCCAGTCTCTAAAACCCTCAGTTGTCTCCCTTAAATAATAAGTATGGCCCTCACCTGCATAGGATTACATTTCACTACACTATGGTTTTATATCAGAAGAGCTGTCCCCTTAACTTTGAGATTTGTTGACTTTGCTTATGATATAGGCTTTGGACCAAGTGGTAGGATGTGTCCTGTTTTAAATGGTGGTGTGGGAAAATTCTGCTCTTGTTATAAGAAAGGCTGAATTTCAATTCCCCAGGGTTCATTAAAATAAAATTGCACTTTCAAGCTAGTCTACCCTCTACTCAAAGATCCAACACAGGCCATTTTCTGTTACAAACAACCATAAAGTTACTTTTAAAATGCTATCTATTTTTAACTTACAGAACATGAGGGGTTTTTTTTTAAGAGAGAGAAAAATCAATGCTTATAAAAAACAACGAAAGACCAAGGTACAAGTCCTTGAGGAGAAGTTTAAGGAGGCCAGAAGTAGCTTCTAGTAAGTATTTTGACACTTCAGCATTAATTTATCACCAAGAATGTATTTATGCTGAAGACACGAAGGCTTAGTTGTTTTCTCTTTAGAGGGTTGCTAATGGACTATTTTAAAACTTTAATAGCCCTTGGACTTCATTCTTTTGTATTTGATGTCTTTGTATTAATAGCAAAAAAATGGAATTTTTGTATGTTACCGAATTCTTGCATTTATTGCAAATACTATCCCTTTTAGACTTGAGATCTGTGTTTTGTTTAACAGCACTGCTTGAACCACAAGCAATCTGAGACCCAAAATTATTGTGAATGTTGAATGTTGAAAGTCCCAGCAAAATAACTACTGGGCCATTTTCAGGGTGCAGAGCATGTTTGACTAAGTGCATTCATTTTGACTCATGTAACCAGGCAATTTTTTAATTATTATTTTATTTTATTATTATTTTTAATTTTTAATTTTTTAATTTTTAAAATTATTTTTTAACTTTTAAACTTTTTATTATTTTTAAACTTTTTAATTTTTTAATGTTTAAATGTTTAAATGGTTTTTTAATTTTTAACTTTTAACTTAATTTTTTATTTTTTTAAAAAAAATTGTTTATTTTTTATTTTTTAGAAAAATAATATTACTGCCCAACTCCCAGTAACTTGGATATTAAACCCAATAACCCTCACCCTCCCTCCCCATGACAGCAATCAAACCAACCACTTGATGGGATCCATATCACTTTGGGTGTTGGGAAACACCAAGTCTGGGGGGAGTCCTCAAACAATTAATTACCTTCAAGTTCTTTTACAGCTGCAAGAGGGCCAGATGAACCCCACTTAAGTCTGCTAGAATTTTTTCTATTTATTTCCAGGCTAAAGCTGGCAATCTGAGAACATTCCTGTATAATAGGCGGAATACAATAAAGTTGTGAGCTTGAACCTTATACAAAGAAGTCTGGTTATTTGTGCCTGGCACTGGGGTCCCCTGGCCCAGTGGCAAAATTATGTCTTCAGGGCGTTTGTAGAGAATGCCAAGGTGGAAGTTAATTTTAGTTTTGCAGGAATGATGTCCAACAGCGAGAGCCCTTGTTGTACTAGATCTCCTTAGGAGTGAAGATCTGTAACATCCCATGCCTCCCTGCTTTGGTGGGTCAGGTAGATGTAATTAGGAAAAGATAGTCTCCTTAATTTAATTTAAATTTAACTTGATTTAATTTAAATTTAACTTAATTTAATGAATGAATGCCCAATTTACAATTGACTTTGCCATTTTTACAACTAGGATTGAAATTAGTACAATAATTATCCTGTACCGCCTTGAAAATAATCTGCAAAAAGAGAAAGTGTTGGTACTTACTGGATGAAAAAGGCTTTTCTCTCTTGGCACAGTGCTCTAACTTCAAATGGTACAGAAGAAAAGGGCTATTGCTATACCTGATTACTAAGCTAGCTAAATCTTTTCCTTGATACCGTTTTGTTGGGGAATTTTACTGTCTTCCCTTTGTGGTCACTGCTGGCTTCGTTCTGCTCTTACGGTCTTCACTGCTGCATTGATAGTGATTTAAAAGTCACACCTTAGTTTTGCATCTCAAAACGTATTATAACCAGGGGTGAAATCCAGCAGGTTCTGACAGGTAGAGATTGGGCTTTTGGGGGAAACAGGGTAGTTTTAACCAAAATTTAATAAATCATGTTTGGTGGACTGCAGGATACTGAAAACAGCTGTAAAGCAGATTGGTTACAAAACTGCCCAAAGTGTGATTGTGTGTTTGTGTGAGTGAGTGAGAGAGGGAGAGAGAAATAAATAAAGAAATAAAGAAATAAAGAAATAAAGAAATAAAGAAATGTGGTGAGAGAGAGTGCAAGAGAGCAAGACATACATACATATATACATACATACAGACAGACAGACAGACAGACAGACAGACAGACAGACAGACAGACAGACAGACAGACAGACAGACTGACTGACTGACTGACTGACTGACTGACTATAAAAAGTACATTTTGGGGTGTGTCTCCAGGGGTGGGTTCTATTTACCTTTCCCACCAGCTCACACAATGATGGAAAATATTTCAAAAATATTTTAATAGAAGAGTCTTCTAACAGAATACCTTATTCCATCAGACTTGAAATTTTGGGCTTAAATAGCCTAGAGGTTTGTCACCTTTGATCTATCCTAAATGTCGTTCACAAAATCATTTACCACAATGTCCTACCTGTCGATGATTTCTTCAGCTTCAACTGCAACAATACACGAGCACACAATCGATTCAAATTTAATATAAACAGCTCCAAACTCGACTGCAGAAAACACGACTTCAGCAACAGAGTAATCAGTGCCTGGAATGCACTAAAGGACTCTGTGGTTTCTTCCCCAAACCCCAAAAACTTTAACCTTGGACTATCTACAATTGACCTCACCCCATTCCTATTAGTCTGTAAGGGGTGTGTATAAGCGCACCAGTGTGCCTACTGTCCCTGTTTTACTATCCTATTGCCTAATTTATCTGTACCTAACTTGCTAATATTTATGTCTATGCCAATACCTACTACCTTACACATGCTTGACAAACAAACAACAAACAAACAAATAAATAAATAAGGACGTAAAGAAGTACTAGTAAGTAAGTAAGTAAGTAAGTAAGTAAGTAAGTAAGTAAGTAAGTGTATTTATTACTTAGATTTGTACGCCGCCCCTCTCCGAAGACTCGTATGCTTTGTGTGTGCACATCTCTTCCCGGAAATGATCCTCTGTGTATGCACAGTGTTGTAAAAAATGACATGGTGCTGCCTATGGCACCTCTGAGAGAATCGGCTCGGGGGTGTGGTGGGCCTGGGTCGCTGCTGGTCCCATCAACCCAGGTCCGAGTCAGGAGGAACCCACCTCTGGGTCTCTCTCATAACTTTCAATAGTCAGTAAGCAATTGGAGGTAAATCAAGGAATACAGTGGTACTCTACCTACAAACGCCTCTACTTAGAAACTTTTCTAGATAAGAATTGGGTGTTCAAGATTTCTTTGCCTCTTCTCAAGAACCATTTCCCACTTACAAACCCGAGCCTCAGAAACTGTAACTGGAAAAGGCAGGGAGAAGCCTCCGTGGGGCCTCTCTAGGAATCTCCTGGGAGGAAACAGGGCCGGAAAAGGTAGGGAGAAGCCTCCATGGGGCCTCTCTAGGAATCTCTTGGGAGGAAACAGGGCCTCCACCCTCCCTGTTGTTCTGTCTGGGTCACTCCGGAAACTAGGACCAACCCAAAAAGATAAGCCAGACACACCGGTTGAATCCAAACACAGTTTTATAATGGTAAAGAGAAAAGAAGTCAACAGGAAATCTCCTTACAGGTCAGGAACGCACTGGAACTCCAAAAGAAACACGAAAGCAATTGTTCACACAGAAAAACAGGATCCTTACTGCCAAACAAGGCTGTTGAGCTAACAGACACAAACCTCCCACCGGTCTTCACGACTGCTGGGCCACGAGCCAGGAACAAAAATGCTGAGAGAACATGCAGATAACACCAACTCCTCTTTGATAACACTCCACGCTGCCGAACTGGTTCTCATGCCTTATAAACCCTTCCCTGCTAATGAGGACCACACCCAACCCCCCTGGTGCTCCTCCTTCAGCGCTGATAATATCTACGCAGTTGAGTTCTCCTTTGAGCTATGCGTCTCTGCCGCATACTAATGATAGCTTGTGCTTCGTCATCCAGGGACTCCAGGGAATCCAAGCTACTGGCTTGAGATAGCCCTTCCCCAGGGCTCCCAGGCCTTGCTTCATCTTCACTTTCTTGACTGCGGTCTCCACTGTCTGGCTGCAAAGAACTCTCCCCTCTGCTCTCAGACTCCCCCGGGCATGGAGCCAGCAGAGACACAGATGGTCTTTGATCTGGCTCAGGCTGAACCACAACACCTGTGGTCTCCCCAATCGCACACATTATTTGCTTTTACATTGATTCCTATGGGAAAAATTCCTTCGTCTTACAAACTTTTCTGCTTAAGAATCTGGTCATGGAACGAATTAAGTTTGTAAGTAGAGGTACCACTGGACCTATATTTCTCAGTGTCAGAGCATTTAAGAGGGGTGGACTTCAACTCCCAGAATTCCCCAGCCAGAAGTAAATCGTAAAAGTGATGAGATTGTGAAACACTGATTTAAACAAATATTTGCTTACTGAAGATAACTGATCATGTAGAAAAATTGAAACGAAGCAAAGTCTTGATGCAATACCGGGCAGAAAATGAAAATGATATTGAAAATATGTTTTGTCTGCTATTGAAAATGTAGAATTTCTGTACCATGACCATTTGATTATGACTTTCCTGTTGTGTCCTTTTTCATAGCATACTGAAAAAAGCAAAATATTGGGTTTCCTGTGGATGTGTAAAGCAGTCATGACTTGAAATTGCTTTAAAGAATTTTTGCCTTGCAGCATCTGTATTCATGCATAATGGGAACATTTAAAATAGCCTTGCATGAAAACACACACAGGCAAAGAAGAAGTAACCATTATGTGCACAAGATATACAACAGATTGTCATTTGAAATAGCGATTGGTGAGCTCCCCAGGCAGAGAGGCCGCGTTCTAAATTTTAAGTCACTGCTTTTCTATCCAAAATGAATCAGTGATTTACTCTGCTCCAAAGCGGATTGTTGGAAATGAGCTCGTTTTACTCAGAGACAAGGAGTGATGGTGAAGAATGAGGCTTGTGCCAGGGTTCATATGCTTGAGCAAATTTACATGGTCATGCTCCTCTCCATGGTGGGTCATCTCCACCACATAAACATTCATCTCCCAAAATTTGATTGATGACACATAAAATCGGAGAGTTATAGGATCAGAAGGGACTTGGGGGGCCTTGTAGTACAATCCTTGCTTCAGCAGGAGACCTTGTACTATTCCAGACAGATGGTTGCCTAATCTCTTCTTAGAAACCTTCAGTGATACAGCACCCATATCTTCAGGAGACAAGCTAGCCCATTTAATTATATTATTATTATTATTATTATTATTATTATTATTATTATTAATAATAATAATAATAATAATAATAATAATAATAATAATAATATTTCAGTACAACACAGCAAACGAGATCACTATGCTGGATTTCGTATTTCATCACCAGTCAGGGGCTTCCCAAGCACCTAAGACTGCGTGATGTAGCGGCGAATTATGTTTGCCGATCCCAGTAAAGCGGCCTTTTGCAATTGACAGATGGAGATTTGTCAATTCCAATGGTTTTCAAATGTCCGCTGAGATCCTTTGGTACTGCGCCCCGCGTGCCAAGTACCACTGGGACCACTTTCACGGGCTTATGCCACAGTCGTTGCAGCTCGATTTTTAGATCTTCGTATTTCACTAATTTCTCTAGCTGCTTCTCCTCAATTCTGCTGTCCCCTGGGATTGCGATGTCGATGATCCATACTTTCTTTTTCTCCACAATCAGGATGTCTGGTGTGTTATGCTTCAGAATTCAGTCTAAAGTCGGAGGTCCCACAGTAGTTTTGCTTGCTCATTTTTGACCACTTTTTCGGGCTTATGATCCCACCAGTTCTTTGCCACTGGTAAATGGTAGTTTTATTATTATTATTATTATTATTTTATTATTATTATTTATTAGATTTGTATGCCACCCCTCTCTGAGGACTTGAGGCAGCTCACATCATACAATATAAAAGAGTGAATACAGAGACAAATCCAATTAATTAAAAACTATGTGAGCTAAAAAAAACCAATATATTAAAAATTAATCAACAAATTCAAATCACAGCCATACATCACAATTATTGGTCAGGGGGTCTAGATCTAATGGCCCCAAATCTGGTGACATAAGTGAGTCTTAAGACTCTTGCAGAAGGTGAGGAGAGTGGGGGCAGCGCAAATCTCTGGGGGGAGAGGATTCCAGAAGGCCGGGGCCCTCACAGAGAAGGCTCTTCCCCTTGGCCCCACCAAGTGACATTGTCTGGTTGACAGGACCTGGGGAAGGCCAACTCTGTGGGACATAACTGGTTGCTGGGATTCATATGGCAGAAGGAATTGTTCTCAATGTCAGGAAAATTCTCCTTAGTTCCAAGTTGAATCTCTCTTTAAGAAGCTTCTATCCATTACTTCTAGTCTGCCCACAGGTGCTTTAGAGCAGTGTTTCCCAACCTTGGCAACTTGAAGATATCTGGACTTCAACTCCCAGAATTCCCCAGCCAGCATTTGCTGGCTGGGGAATTCTGGGAGTTGAAGTCCAAATATCTTCAAGTTGCCAAGGTTGGGAAACACTGCTTTAGAGAATAAGTCAACCTTCTCTTCTCTGTGACAGCCACTTAAGTAGTGGAAGTAGCTATGTAGAACATCTTCCTCATCAACTCTATGTTGATGAGACAGCGGAACTTTCAAGGACACTTGACTTGAGTCCCATTGCTACCAGTTTGCTCACTGCACATGCAATGCTTCTGCACAATCACAGAAGCATCCTGGGTGGGTGGGCGGAGCTTCCTGCCACCGTCGCTACCAGTTCGCCAACCCGGGAGCAACCCACTGCAGCATCAAGTCCGTCCATCTTCCAGGTTGAGAAACACTGCTCTATATTTTCTTCTATAATGCAATGCAATTTAAGGGGGAGGTTACCAAGGGTGCATTTGACAGCTGTGGAACAGCTACTTAGCAGCAAAGCAGACTATCGACTGGAAGCGATAAAAAATAAATGGCTGTAAAGAGTTGAAGCCCAAGAAGGCTTAATGTTCTCCAGCACCTCTAAGCAAGAAATCAATCAAATTAAATCTCCGCGTGAACCTGATGTATGAAATTCAGATAATCAATACTGCAAGTAAACTTCATAGCCTGATTAAAAATAACCTTGACTGCATACAGCTAAAGAAATGCTTGCTCATCGTGATATTGTCTGTTGTTTAAGCAATGTGCAGAATTTACAAGCTGAATAAAATTAACAGAAGATGGAAAACACTGGGTTTTAATATGAGGATCATAATTTGAGGCAGCATATAGTTCACAGCTAGAACTTGAAATGAGCACATTAGGAAAGCAAGAAATTAACATGGGTTGTTTGGTAAATATCATCAGAATATATTATCTGTCCAGCATAATGTGACCTCCAGAAAAGGATTTCAAGCAATATTGTGGTCCAGAATGATTAATTTGATTAAAGTGTCTGATCCAAGAATGCCTTATAATTTAAAGTCTCATAATAGATTAGGAGATAGTTACAGAGTAGCTGCTTAAAATTACAGCATTAACGATGATGATGGAACACTAATGAGTCACTTATACAATAAATTGAAACAATAAAAGTAATAACATTTAAAAGTTGTATGCACAAAGAGAGGAACAAATAGGGTGATTAATTTGTTTCTCTTGCATGGAGTTTGGAAGTATTTAATCCTCACTTCGTGAGTGTCTCCTTATTCTGTGTAGGAGAAAAAGAAGTTGAAAATTATATTTCCATTAATACACTTTGGTGGGATTGTTGATGTAGGGGCAATACAACAATTAGGATGGGATGGAATGAGAGGGGGGATGGGATGGGATGAAAGAATAGAATAGAGTGGAGTATAATAGAATAGAGTAGAAGAGAAGAGAAAAAATCAAGAACAGAACAGAACAGAACAACACAACTTTATTGGCCAAGTGAGATTGAACACACAAATAATTTCTTTCCAGTGCATAAGCTCTCACTGTATATACAAACATTGAAGTACTATAATAATAATAATATGGCGAAGACAGTAGAACAGATGACAAGGATAATAGTTATACAACCATACTAAATGGGTAAATATCCTTAGCCAATAAGACAGTACTATGGTATTTAGGTGTTCAGCAGAGTGATGGCATGGGGAAAAACTGCCCTTGTGTCTAGTTGTTGTGGTATCCAACCCCAGGGAAGGAGTTGAAAGATTCATGTCCAGGATACGAGGGGTCTGTAGATATTTTCTCAGCCCCCTTTTTCACATGTGCAGTATACAGGTATCCAATGGAAAGCAAGCTGGTTGGAATTGTTTTCCTGCAGTTCTGAGTTGACCCAGGAAGAACATTTTTTGTTGTGTCTTTTTAATGATATTTTTAATGTTAGGTGTCCATTTCAAACCCTGGGAGATTACAGTACAAGTCGCACAAGTCAGTTTAGGAAAGTGTGCATGTGTGAATGTGCTTGCAAATATGCCTTTACTTCAGGGTTGACTCATGGCTGAACTAGTCCCTGAACTACTCAATATTTTATAAGTTATTTACAATTGCCTCCTTCCTAGAGCTTGAGAGAGAAACCCAACTGGCTTTATTCTTATGGCAGGACTAGATTTCACAGCCTGCCAGTTTCTAACTCAGTGCCTTAAACACTACATAAAACTGGTTCTAATTTAGGAGACAAGTTGAAGCAAAATTCACCGTAGCCCTTGAGACCAGGATTGCATTTAAATTGGACTTTCCCGCAGATGTTGAAAACATCTTGGTTTCCTTACAAAGCAAGAACAGGATGACAGGTTTGTCTTGGCTTGTTTTTTTTCCACTGAGATTTCAGACTTGGGTCAGGGAATCCAGTGGATTCAATGGGGGCACTTTTGGGTCACTGCGAGGGAGCAGACTGCAAATCTTCTCTTCCGCTTCCATACTCAAGTCTTTGGAATCTCCAGGTTCTAAGACTGTTTTTTTTGTAGGCTAGAAGAGCTGGGGACCTGTCATTGTAACATTGCCTACAGTGGCTACAAAACGTTTTGTTAGTACATGGTACATAATGGTATTTGTGGTTGCCATGTATGTTAAACTACCAATTGTAGTTTGTATTTTTACAGTTGCAATATCTCTTTAAGGACTTTGGCTGGTTCGCCATAAGAGGGCGCCAGCACTCTCTCCTGTTGATGACGCTAGATAGCTCATTCACCTTTTTGCCTTTACCTTGAGGAGGAGTATATTTTGCTTCGTGCAGCTATGTGCAATTTGTTGATTATTTTTGCTTTGTGCTTGTAAGTATGTATATATGTAAATAATACTTGTTTGGCATACTAAGTGTGTGTCGTTACTGGCTGTATCACACATCCACACTCTGCTCAGCGTATGTCAAAAGTCTTGTAGCCTAGCCGCACCGAGACATACAAACACATTTCTTTGCTGGAAAAGAAGGCTGTGGGACAGTGATGGCGAACCTATGGCACATGTGCCATAGGTGGCACGCAGAGCCATATCTGTCGGCACATGAGCCATTGCCCTAGTTTAGCTACAGAGTGCATGTGTGTGCCAGCCAGCTGATTTTCAACTCATGTGCAGGGTCTGGGAGGGCATTTTCAGCTTCTGGAGGGCCTCAGGAGAGGCGAGGGAGGGCATTTTTTCTCTCCCCAGGTTATAGGGAAGCCTCTGGAGCCTGGGGAGGACAAAAAATGGGCCTACTGGACCCACCAGAAATCAGGAAATGGGCCATTTCCAGCCTCCAGAGGGCTTCTGTGGGGAGTGGGCAAAGCCATTTTCACCCTCCCTAGACATTGACTTAAGGGTATGGGCACTCATGTGTATGCGATAGCGCATGTGCGCATACTTTCGGCACTTGAGGAAAAAAAGGTTCGCCACTGTTGCTGTAGGACAACAGTAGAAGATTGTATGGCAGCTGTAGCAAAATTTATTATTTTGGAGGTAGATGGGAGTAGACAATCCTACTGTGAGCCTGTTGCAGTCCTGCAGATGTCTAACCACCCAATACAACCCTTGCATGTAGCTTAGAAGGACCACATGTCAAGTGTCCTGTTGTATTAACTGGGAAAATACAATCTTTTGGCCAGAACACTTTATACTGCCTAAATAATGAGTTGCTTATGAGACAGTGGTGAAATCTACTTATCTTTCCTACCGGTTCAGAAGTGCACGCTTTGCTTGCGTGCAGGCACATCACCATCATGCATGCTTTTTCACCCTCTGTGCATGTGCTGAAAGCTTTGTGCATGCGCAGTGGATTAAGAAAAGAAAATGATGACATCTGGGCGGTTGAGCAGATCTTTGTGTTGCTGCTGCTACTGGTTCTTCAAACCACTGGCAGACGCAGCTACTGGTATGCCTGAATTGAGCCGAACTGATAGCATTTCACCCATTATGCAGGGGTGGGTTCCACTTACCTTCACCGCTGGTTTTAATCGTGACTTTTTATGCACATGAGTGGAAGGTGCAGGCATGCGCGCATCCCCTCGTGCAATTTTGCTTCCGCTCATGCTCAGTAGCAGGATTCAGCCCGATACACAACTGAAGAGCTGATCAGCTGTGCTTTGGGAGAAGAAATAAAGGTCAGTATTAATCCAGGGGCAGGCGGGAGGGCCCTTTTCAAGCAGTGGAAGAGGAGAAGCCATCAGAACAGGGAAAAATGCGCTATTTTTTTAAAAAAGATGATGGTGTCCGTAAACTGGCATCAACCATGATGTCACCAGCGGGTCGCTACCAGTTCGGGTGATCTGGTCCGAACTGGGAGGAACCCACCCCTGGTTAAGAGATGGAGACATTGTTAAGAGATGGAGACATTGTTATAAGGACATGTTCTTTACAAATGTAAGCAGGGTGTTTTCATGCTGTGGAAAGCAGGCTGTTTAGATGAGTTCCTCCACTATTAAATCTGCATGTGTTGGCAACTTCAGTTACATATTCAGTTACCACCCCCTTCCTGCTGTTTAATGCAGTAATAATTCATATCATCTGGCCACAGCTTCGTAGGGAGGTGTGGCTCTGTTTTGCAAAGAGATGATTTCTTAAATGGTCTGAGAAGAACAGCGCATCATTATGAATCTTGGCTTCCCTTTAAAAGAAAGAAGTTTGTTCTTATAACTGCTCTATGTAGGAAAGTAGAAGAAACAGGAAGTGGTGTATGGACTCTTAATAATTATGTTTGTAGAGAAACTTAATTGCTCCGTGGCTTTAATCTACAAAATACTGTAATCCAGCCCAAAGAGACTTGTAAACATGAATGCATATTTAGTCCTTTGGCAGGGTTCTCTATTTCCCCTAAGCGCTCATTGGAGGCTTTTTAGTATTCTTAAACAATTGTGCTGGCTGCTGGTCCATTTCTATGCACAAATTTACATACTGGCACTCATTTTTATAATCTTTTGTGATCTGAGATTGGGTAAAAACACTCTTGAGTCAGGTTTAAATCCAGGCTCTTATACAGTGTTCTTGGCTATGGCTAAAATGCCAGGACCATCACTTGGCTATAAATCTCTGGCATTCAACTTTAAATCCTTTAGCCCTGATTTTCCAAAAGTGATGTTTCTCAAATAATTTAATGGCAGCCTTACAAAAATGGGTTATTATTGCTCTCTTTAGGAATGTTTCTTGACTTCCTAGACTAACCTACAGCCCCAATATTTTTGGATGGTCTCCCACCTTAGTATTAACCAGATCTGATTCTGTTCATCTTTTCAAGATCAAGCAAGATTGGCTAGGAGATTACTAAAATGATCTGGGATGCGGTTGGTCAATGAAGCATTGCCAAAAAGAGAGATTTTTAAAAACTCTTTTAAATCTTATTTCTCCCTAATCACTTTCCTCCCCTCCATCTCCCTCAACTTTTAACCTTTCCTTCTTAAATCTTATGGTTCTGCAACTTTCCATAGTTTGGGTTTCATTGCTTTTTCTGTCTCACTCCCTACTCTTTATTTTATTATTGTGCCCTGGTGAATTTACTTGGTGCTTTCCAGGCAAAACTTCTTCATCCATTTGTCTTATACTTACGTTCTTGCTGAGTCAGGATAAAAGGAAATTGCTTTGTGATGGATTCAGAATATTTGTCTAAATAGCCCTGTATTGTCTACTACAAGGGTGTCCATGGCTTTTGGGAGTTGAAGCCCACAGGCCTTAAAGTTGCTAAGGTTGGATATCCTTGGTCTACTCTACCAGTGCCTTACTCATGCCAACTGCTGAGGCTCTACTTCATAGTAAACCAGATTTCTGATACCAAGTATGTCTGAAAAGCGGTCATATCTCCCTCATTTTTCTCAATACTACACAACTTCCCTGTGCAGTCAGGCGGTAGGGAAAGCAAGTAGGATGCTTGGCTGCATAGCTAGAGGTATAACAAGCAGGAAGAGGGAGATTATGATCCCGCTATATAGAGCGCTGGTGAGACCACATTTGGAATACTGTGTTCAGTTCTGCAGACCTCACCTACAAAAAGAGATTGACAAAATTGAACAGGTCCAAAGACGGGCTACAAGAATGGTGGAAGGTCTTAAGTATAAAACGTATCAGGAAAGACTTAATGAACTCAATCTGTATAGTATGGAGGACAGAAGGAAAAGGGGGGACATGATCGAAACATTTAAATGTGTTAAAGGGTTAAATAAGGTCCAGGACGGAAGTGTTTTTAATAGAAAAGTGAACACAAGAACAAGGGGACACAATCTGAAGTTAGTTGGGGAAAAGATCAGAAGCAACATGAGAAAATATTATTTTACTGAAAGAGTAGTAGATCCTTGGAACAAACTTCCAGCAGACGTGGTAGATAAATCCACAGTAACTGAATTTAAACATGCCTGGGATAAACATATATCCATCCTAAGATAAAATACAGAAAATAGTATAAGGGCAGACTAGATGGACCATGAGGTCTTTTTCTGCCGTCAGACTTCTATGTTTCTATGTTTCTATTAACTTTTCAAAGGGAGGCATAGAGGAAAGACCATTTATTTCCCTTTCATCGGTGGTTTCCTACATCGTTAATTAGTTTCCCAATGAATTAAAACTCATCTAACTAGTCAGCGAACATTGCTTTGGTGATACAACAGTCCCAACAGCAATATTTCACAAAAGCAAGGCTAGTATGAATGGCGTGTTGGTGCAGTGGTTAGAGTGCAGTACTGCAAGCTGTTTCCGCTGCCTCCGACTGCCTGCAATTTCGCAGTTCAAATCTCACACAGGCTCAAGGTTGACTCATCCTTCCATCCTTCCATAAAGCATAAAACGTATCAGGAAAGACTTAATCTGTATAGTCTATAGTATAGGACAGAAGGAAAAGGGGGGACATGATCGAAACATTTAAATATGTTAAAGGGTTGAATAAGGTCCAGAAGGGAAGTGTTTTTAATAGGAAAGTGAACACAAGAACAAGGGGACACAATCTGAAGTTAGTTGAGGGAAAGATCAAAAGCAACATGAGAAAATATTATTTTACGGAAAGAGTAGTAGATGCTTGGAACAAACTTCCAGCAGACATGGTTGGTAAATCCACAAGAACTGAATTTAAACATGCTTGGGATAAACATATATCCATTGTAAGATAAAATACAGGAAATAGTATAAGGGCAGACTAGATGGACCATGAGGCCTTTTTCTGCCGTCAGTCTTCTATCTTTCTATGTTTCCAAAGAGTGTAAAATGAGGACGCAGATTGTTAGGGGCAATATGCTGACTCTGTAAACCACTTAGAGAGAGCCATTCTCCATAGTAAAGCATTGCGAAGCGGTATATAATAGTCCATTACTTGCCACTCGGGGAAAGGCAAAAGTCCCAGGTCAATCTGCCTCCTTTTATCAAAGACAACCAGCCCCAAATTCTGCCAAGTGCCATGAAGCAGATTGGAGAATCCCTCTGACAGAGTGGTTGCTTGCCCAGGGGTCAGTCCAGCATCCATATCCATGCTGGTTGTAACTGACCACCTGGAGTGGGTCACTCTAAGACATGGTCAGGTTCTGGAGAGTATTATACAAGTCATGTTGGCTTCCAGAAAGCTGTCCACGGAATTTATTTATTTATTTACTTACTTACTTACTTACTTACTTACTTACTTACTTACTTACTTACTTAATTTATTGGATTTGTATGCCACCCCACTCCGCAGACTCGGGGCGGCCAACAACAGTAATAAAACAGTATATGACAATAATCCAATACTAAAAACAATTAAAAACCCATTATATAAAAACCAATCATACATACAGACATACCATGCATAAAATTGTAAAGGCCTAGGGGGAAAGTGTATCTCAATTCCCCCATGCCTGGTGGCAGAGGTGGGTTTTAAGCAGCTTACGAAAGGCAAGGAGAGTGGGGGCAATTCTAATCTCTGGGGGGAGTTGGTTCCAGAGGGCCGGGGCCACCACAGAGAAGGCTCTTCCCCTGGGTCCTGCCAAGTGGCCTTGTTTAGTTGATGGGACCCGGAGAAGACCCTCTCTGTGGGACCTAACCGGTCGCTGGGATTCGTGCAGCAGAAGGCGGTCCCTGAGGTAATCTGGTCCGGTGCCATGAAGGGCTTTATAGGTCATAACCATGCATATATTCTGCCACCTGGAGGCTTTTCCGTAACTGGTATCTCCAGATGGGTGCTTCCCTCTAGACCTGTCCAGCATTAGCGGCCTCAAGTTTCTAAAACAGGGTCTGGCCAAGGGCTACTCCCCCAACACATTCTGCCACCAGGTGGTGGCCCTATTAACAGTACTGTCCTGTGAATCCTTGGAGTCCTTCTCGGCTGACCTTCTAGGGGCAGTCAACTTATGTTTTCCCGTTGTACATAGCTACCCAACTTGGGAATTACCCAAAGTGCTCAATGCACTCACAAAAGATCCTTTGAACTCTTGCAATCTGTTTCTCACATCTGCGCGTAAAATTTCCGAATTGGCTGCTCTCATACCCAACCTCTGTACCTTCCACCATGATAAGGTGGTTCTGAGATTGAATCCTACCTAAATCCCAAAGGTCAACTCTCTTTTCCATAGGGCACAAGAGATAATCTTATCCAGTTTTTATCTTTGCCCCTCTAATGACATGGAAAGACAGTGGCACCTCCTAGACGTGAGGTGTGCCATGAATATTTATCTGCAATGCACGGTGATTTTCGGTATATCTGAGGTGCTGTTTGTGTCCTTCCAGCCTGCTTCCATGGGCCAAAAGGTATCCTCCACAGTGGGTCGTTTGATCCGCATGGTTATTTCAAGGACTTACAACCAAATGTCATTACCATGATCTAGCAGTATAATTGCCCATTCGACACCTAGTGCTGCTACCACAGTAGCTTGGAATACCCGGGCATCCATCAAAGTCTGTCAAGCAGCCCCAACACGGTTCATCCGTCACTACAAACTGGACATTTTCACCTCTGAGGAAGCGGCCTTTGGACAAAGATTGTTGCCGGACAGTGGGAGTGCCAACTAGTGGGTTAGGTAGCCCACCCAAGGGACTGAATACTTTGGTATGTCCCATCCTTGGAGGCTAGCTCCATCTATTAGGGAGAAGGGACATTGTACTTACCTGATATGCTCTTTCTCATAGGTGGAACTAGCCTCCAAGTCCCTCCCTTCAGAGAACATGGCTGGCACATAATGTCTAAGAAATGCACATCTCTAAGTATGTTTAGTTTAGTTTTAGTTTAGTTTAGTTTATTTAGATTTGTATGCCGCCCCTCTCCGAAGACTCGGGGTGGCTAACAACAATAAAAAACAATGTAACAAATCTAATATTAAAAAGTAATCTAAAAAACCCCAATTTAAGAGACCAATCATACCAACAAACATACCATGTATAAATTCTATAAGCCTAGGGGGAAGGGAGAAAATTTTTTCAATTCCCCCATGCCTGACGACAGAGGTGGGTTTTAAGGAGCTTGCGAAAGGCAAGGAGGGTGGGGGCAACTCTGATATCTGGGGGGAGCTGGTTCCAGAGGGTCGGGGCCGCCACAGAGAAGGCTCTTCTCCTGGGTCCCGCCAAATGACATTGTTTAGTCGACGGGACCCGGAGAAGGCCAACCCTGTGGGACCTAACCGGTCGCTGGGATTTATGCGGCAGAAGGCGGTCCCAGAGATATTATGAATTAATAAAGATTTTTCTTGTCAAGGAGTCGCATGCAGAGTCTGACTTGCATCCCTCGTCTTAAAGAGGGGAAACTGAGGCACTGGGGTGCTATTTATACCCCTTTCAGACTCAGTCCTGATTAGCTAAAGGTGGTGTTTCCCATCCTTGGAGACTAGCTCCACCCTACAAGAAAGGGCGTATCAGGTAAAAACAACACCCTGTTTGTTGCAAAATTCAAAACTAGAAGTATACACATAGCTGGATCCAATAACTTATTTATAGACATAATAACCGATGAATTTACAATATCATTAGCAGTTTATTTCTTCAAGTAAACACAAGCAAAGCAGTACAGAGAGGAGAGTGCAGAGTGGACTGAGCCACACCCAACCTTAAGATTAAGTTCCTGTTTTGATTCTCTGCACAGACTCAGAAGTGGTTATCTCCCATTGGCTGACTTAGTTGCTATGCCTATTCATTGGCTAACCTTGCTAACATGGCTCTCCCAGTCATGAATACTGTAACATACTGATGCTTGATCCCTCCCTTGGGCTCAGCCTGTTCATCTCCTACATAGACAACTATTAACATCACTGAGATCAACATTCCAAAGGTTGATATTTCAGCATCCCATATTTCTTTTTTAGCATAAGGATAATTCTTTGTCAAGTGGACCAGGTGAAATTGAAGTCTTATTTGAAAGGAAACCATCACAAAAGCAACACATATAATAGAAATAAATGTGCTTTTTCTAATAAAATAAAAATGAAGGTGATTGAAGGTGAGAAAACAGAGTAATAGAAAAAATGCTCTTTCTAATGAAGATGATTGAAAGTGATGAAACTCTCTGTTCTCTCACCTTCAATCATCTTCGTTTTTATTTCATTAGAAAGAGCAAATTTTTTTCTATCATGTATCTTGCTTTTGTGATGGTTTCTTTTCAAATAAGGCTGCAGAAATCAGTCAAGTGGACACCTGGTCCACTTGACAAAGAATAACCCATAAAGAGAATCCATAGAGATGAGTCTAAGAAGCTTGCTGATCACCCAAATTATTACTTGAACTGAATCTGAGATTTCTTTACCTACCTTCCAAGTCTGAAATCTCTTTGATATCCATAGTTTATTAATTGCTAGCCACATGAAGAAATGTCTGATTGATCATAATCCTTTCATCCTTGACCTTTTCATGCAAAGTAGAAAATTTAGCTCTGCAGGGCTTGGCCATCTTGCCTGATGACCGAGTACAAAATCCAGGTGGATATGTGAAGTGCAAGCAAAATTATTGGCTTAACTTTTGTTTAACTTATTTTATATTCCCAGTTTCATATTGTGAAGCTGACAAAGCCGGTGGCCCTGTGGACGCAGCAAGATGTATGCAAATGGTTGAAGAAACATTGCCCCAGCCAGTATCAAATCTACAGTGAGTCGTTCAAACAGCATGACATAACTGGTAAAGTATGAAAATATCAAATTTATTTCATTTTGGAATAGAGGTGCACGTTTTTAAAATTTTCTTCTAATGCCATAATTTTTATTTATTTATTTATTTATTTATTTATTTGTTTGTTTATTTGTTTATTTATTTATTTATTTGTTTATTCTTTGTCCAATATACAATACATATGAAGGAGAATATACATTAAGTAATATATATAATGATAGAAAGTAAGACAGAAGAGAGGTTGGAGGAAAGGAGAGAAAATGTATGAGATATGAGATAACGAAAGAAGATTGGACAGGGGATGATAGGCACATCAGTGCACTTATGTACGCCCCTTACTGGCCTCTTAGGAACTTGGAGAGGTCAATCGTGGAGAGTCTTAGGGAGAAATGTTTGGGGCTGGGAGCTGACACCACTGAGCCTGGCAATGAGTTCCACGCTTCGACAACTCGATTGTTAAAGTCATATTTTTTACAGTCAAGTTTGGAGCGGTTGATGTTAAGTTTGAATCTGTTGCGTGCTGTTGTGTTGTTGCTGTTGAAGCTGAAGTCGTCATTGACCGGAAGGACGTTGCAGCATATGATCTTGTGGGCAATACTTAGATCGTGTTTTAGGCGTCGCAGTTCTAAGCTTTCAAGATCCAGGATAGTTAGTCTATTTTTGTAAGGTATTCTGTTGCGAGTGGAGGAGTGAAGGGCTCTTCTGGTGAAGTACCTTTGGACGTTTTCGAGAGTGTTGATGTCTGAGATGTGGTGTGGGTTCCAGACAGATGAGCTGTATTCAAGAATGGGTCTGGCATAGGTTTTGTAGGCTCTAGTAAGTAGTGAGAGATTGCCAGAGCAGAAGCTACGTAGGATCAGGTTAACAACTCTGGAAGCCTTCTTGGCGATATTGTTGCAGTGGGCTTTAGCACTTAGGTCGTTTGATATTAGTATTCCAAGGTCTTTTACAGAGTGTGGGTTTGCTGTGAGAATTTGTTTATTCAGTTCATAAGTGTGGTTTGGATTCTTTTTGCCTATGTGGAGGGTAGAGCATTTGTTGGTTGATATTTGAAGTTGCCAGGTGTTAGACCAATCTGAGACAAAGTTGAGGTCTTTTTGGAGAGTGGGTGTGTTGTCGGTGGTGTTGAAAAGTTTCACATCGTCAGCAAAAAGCACACAGTTGCTTGCAATATTATCACAGAGGTCATTGATGTATAGGATGAAAAGAGTAGGACCTAGTACGCTGCCTTGGGGAACGCCACTTTTGACAGGGACGGGGGAGGAGATGACGCTTCCGATTTTGACAACTTGTTGCCTGTTTGACAGGAAAGCAGTAATCCAGTTGTGGAGGAGTCCTGAGATGCCATAGGATTTGAGTTTTAGGAGAAGTTTGTCGTGAACCACTGAGTCAAAGGCTTTGCAGAAGTCGATGTAGATTGCATCGATGGATTTTCCTTGATCAAGGTGGGTAGTCCAAGTGTTTTTGCAGTGAAGTAGTTGAAGGTTGCAGGATAGTTTCTTTCTGAATCCAAATTGTTTTTTTGATAGTAGGTTATTAGATTCTAAGTAAAGGGTGATTGATCTATTTATTATTTTACTCATTTTACATGGGCGTTCAGTTTGATGAAATTGATGGGATTCCCTAGAAGAGTTTGTGGATAGGAAGAAATAAACAGTGTGGGTGATGTGATATCATTTAAAGGAGTGATGAGAAGAAAATTTGCAATGAGGGAGTCATTCTGAGATTTTTTAAAAAAATAGTTTTAATGGACTTTTTGGGGCGTGAGAAATGCTTGTATTAATGACGTCAGAATGCAAATAAAAGTAATTAGTATCATAGAGCTGGAGGGGACCTGGGCAGGGGTGAAATGCTACCGGTTTGACCTGGTTCAGCTGTATGATAGCAGTGGCCACCAGTGGTTTGGAGAAATGGTAGCAAGGACAGCACGAGGTTCCGCCCATCCGCCCAGACATAACAATTTTCTATTTTTAACCCTCTGTGCATGTGTGCACTTCTGAACCAGTAGAGAAGATAAGTAGATTTCACCACTGGACCTGGGATATGCCAATCTGCACCTTTATACAGTGGTACCTCTACTTATGAACTTAATTCATTCCATGACCGGGTTCTTAAGTAGAAACGTTCGTAAGAAGAAGCAATGTTTCCCATAGGAATCAATGTAAAAGCAAATGATGCATGCGATTGGGGAAACCGCAGGGAGGGTGGAGGCCCTATTTCCTCCCAGGAAATTCCTAGAGGGCTCCATGGAGGCTTATCCCCGTCTTTTCCAGCCCTGTTTCCTCCCAGGAGATTCTTAGAGAGGCCCCATGGAGGCTTCTCTCTGCCTTTTCCGGCTACAGTTTCGGAGCCTCAGGTTTGTAGGTGGTTCGTAAGAAGAGGCAAAAAAAAAATATTGAACACCTGGTTCATATCTAGAAAAGTTCATAAGTAGAGGCATTCGTAGGTAGAGGTACCACTGTATATGAAACATATTCTCTTCCAAACAGTTATGGTATCCATGACTAAAACAATGGCTTCTGAATTTGAAATCTCAGCAATTACTTATCAGAGATTTGGACTACAAGCTCATCAAGGTCTGTCTATGGAGATTCTCAATCATTCAGGTCAAGCGCTTTCCCAAAAGACAATTGGATTTCCTTTTTTTTTTGTTCCTTTGAAAATGTTTTGTTTCTCATCCAGGAAGCTTCTTTGGTTCTAACTCTAACTGAAGAAGTTTCTTGGATGAGAAGCAAAATGTTTTCAAAGGAGAAAGAAAACAAGGAAATCCACTTTTGGGACAACCATGATTGATGAGCTTTTAGTCCCAACTTTCTGGTAAGTAGTTGCTGAGATCCCAAATTCAGGAGTCATTGTTTTAGTGATGGTCACCAGAGGTTCTAATCAGTGATGACATCATGGAGCCAATTCTGTCAGTACTGGTCCGTGGCTACTGCCATTTCTTTTTTTGGATTTTTTTTTTTTTTTGCTATTTTTTGCTGATGTTGGCTTCTGCGCATCTGCATGAACTTTTAGAAGCTGACATGAACAAGGAAGAAGAACAGGAAGAGCCTGTTCTTAATGTTCGCATGTGCAGACCTGCCAAAAGTCAAGAATGGTTTCAGAGGAGAAGGACTACTCAGGAATAAGGCTTGGGGCTAGTTGGCCCCTCCCATAGGTTATATAAGTGAAGAACATGGAAGGGTGACTTGCAGGAAGCAACTCTGTTCATTTCCAGATCTTGTCTTTGCAACTCAAACATCCATTTTGTTCCAGTTTGAACGTGGCAAAAATTTCCTGCAAACTGTTTCTTGGCAGTTTGCCAAAGAAGAGCAAGATTCCTGGGTGTTATCTGTCTTTCCCTGAAAGACTTTTCGTTGGACTTGTTTGATTTTGATTGGACATCTGCCTACTGCGAATGACAATAATTAACAGCTGTTACAAAGAAAAGACTTGCTTTACTTTATTTGAACTTAGAATGACTGCTAATGAAAACAATTAGCAGCTGTTACACAATAAAAAGAAGTTTGTGAGATGCTTTTTGTACTGTGTTGTTATCAGGAAGCCTAGGTCAGAAGAGTAAACTAGAATCCATCCCTTATGGTTGCCATAACTCTTTGGAAATTGATATTTTTCATATGTTCAGCTTTGTATATCTGGAAAGTGTACATGAGTTTCATAGGATTTCAGTATTCTCTTTAAAAATGCATTAGGAATTAGAATTCTGTAGTGGCCGTAACTAAAAGTTAAAAAAGAGTTAGATTTCTGATGCAGCTCCACCTTCTAATCCTTCATTGCATCTACTTTCTCCCTGCCTTCCCATGTTTCATTTGAAGCAACACAGAATTCATCTGAAAAAGGAGAAGCAGATTGCTCTTTTCTTCTCTATCTTTTGTGATTTTTGTAATGTTTACTATGTTTTCCCAGGAGTCTCAGAAAGCTAAGCTGTGCCTAATGCTTGGATATTTTAGAAATATTAGGGCTATTGGGTAGATTGCCATGTTGTAAAACACTTCCTGGAAGCCGCTAACTCAAATTACTGCTCATTTACCTAAAGTGCATTCCTTTCTTAAATCATTTTTAAACTCCATGGTGTGTCTTTTGCTTGTCTCCCTGTACTACCTACTTCTGGATTGGGATAAATATTTAGGAGGATATTTACTCAGCAGTAGAGCCTGTATCTTCACATAGAAATTCCCCATTTATACTCCTTCTAGAGTGGTTAACATAGACTCATCAGATAGTATATTCCATATGAATCCTGTGTTTACCATTACTAGATAACTGTGATCTTAATAATTCAGATAATTTATTTGGGGATTAAGGTATCTAAAAACAAAGACATTATAAAAGTGAACTATACAAATAAAAGATTAGCAAACATGCCTATTTTATCGTATTTTTAAAAAGACTTGGATTCATAAAGTGACCTGAAATCTTTTTCCCCAGGAACATTTATTAGATATATTTCTGTGCCGCCACAATCAAAATGACTCTCAAAGGCTTACTTAGGAAAAATATATAAAACATACCCGGTAAAAAGAAACACAATGGCAATTCAGCAATATAATTGAACAACACTTTCTTCATCTCAATGCATTCTTTAAAAAAAATATGAAGTGGAAGAGAATAATTGTATGAAGTTGCAAGAAGGGTGATGTTGCATAAGCAATGCATCTATTCCCTTGGTACAAATCATGAGTAAAACTGCATTGGAAAATCTGAATAGGATTCATGTATCATTTTGAATAATTCATTGGACATTGCTTGTCCTCCTTTTCTAGTTCCCAGATTCTGGGACATGAACGGTGGAATGAGAGGCACTTGGTTAAAGACAGCTCTTTTCAAGGTATCATCACACCTTAGCTAAATAGTTGGGAATTGATAACGTTAGAATTAACAGGGTGTCCAGCAAACCTGAAAAACAGGGAAAACAGGGAATTATCAAAGAAATCAGAGGTTCAGGAAATGTCAAGGAATTATCAGGGAATTCCTGAAATAAATGGAAAAAAACCAAACTGTATTAAAATGTTTAAAAGTCAGGAAAAAATCATGTTAAAAAAACAGATTGTGATGCCTGGAAGAGTCAAGCAAATATGAGCACAACTGTGGCAATAACTTTCTTCCTCAGCTACCAATATTTCTCCATGGCTTAGCCGTTTGGTATGACATCATCTACAACCGCACCTTAACTAGTTCGCAAGTTATAGGGAAATGTCAGGGAAATATCAGGGAATTTCAAAATGCTTTCCCCCTGGACATCCTGATTAAGAGTAAATCAGGTTTTTTTTGCCATATTGTAGTTCTGCGCAGTTTGAGCAATCATCAGTTTCATCATCGCCTATAGTTTGGCAACCACCTCCAAAGATATATTAAAATTAGAGTAAAGGTAAATAGTGAAAGTTTCCCTGCCTAGTCATGTCCAACTCTATGGTGCGTTGCTCATTTCCATTTCTTGGCTGAAGGAGCTAGCATTGTCCAAGGACAATGTCCGCCATCATGTGGCCAGCATGACTATATGCTGAGGGTTATATTTATATATTTATTTATTTATTTATTTATTTATTTATTCATTCATTCATTCATTCATTCATTCTCCTTAGACTCAGGGCGGCTTACAATATAATAGCAAAGAATTTGATGAGATATGGAAAAACTGGTATAAATGGATGGAGGAAAGAAAAAGGGTAATAGGACTTTATTTGTTTGTTTGTTTGATTGATTGATTGATTGATTGATTTTTATGCCGCCCTTCTCCTTAGTCTTCAGGGTGGCTTACAACATGTTAGCAATAGTACTGTTTAACAGAGCCAGGATATTGCCCCCACAATCCGGGTCCTCATTTTACCCACCTCGGAAAGATGGAAGCCTGAGTCAACCTTGAGCCAGTGATGAGATTTGAACTGCTGACCTACAGATCTACAGTCAGCTTCAGTGGCCTGCAGTACGGCACTCTACCTGCTGCGCTACCCTGGCTCATATATCCCATGGAAGTGGTACCTGCTAAATCTTATAGCGATCAGGAAATTTTATTGAGGCGTGACATGAGGGGACAACTCATAACTCTTTTATTGAGACTTGAACATAACCAGAACGTGTCTGAGAAAACATTTGATAGCTCCTATCAATGCAGCAGAACAATGCAAATAATTATTAATGTTTTAAGGTTTTTTAGTTATATTAATTGGATTTTTAGATATGTATATGATATATTGTTTTTGATGTTTTGTGAGCTATCCCTAGTTCTCGGAGAGGGGCGGCATACAAATCCAATTAATAAATATCCAAGCAGTGATTACCAACAACAGTGTCTTTAGAGCAGCCCCTAGATCAGTGATGGCAAACCTATGGCATGGGTGTCACAGGTGGCACGTGGAGCCATATCTAACGGCACGTGAGCCATTGCCCTTGCTCACCTCCAACATGCTAGCTGATTTTTGGCTCACACGGTGGTTCTGTGAGGGCATTTTTGGCTTCCAGAGGGCCTCTGGGAGTGGAAAGATGGGGCATTTTTGCCCTCCCCAGGCTCCAGGGAAGTCTACTGGGTCTACCGGAATTTGGGAAATGGGCCATTTTTGGCCTCCAGAGGGTCTCAAGAAGGCCAGAGAGGCTGTTTTTTTCCCTGCACAGGCATTGAATTATGGGTGTGGGCACTTGTGTACGTACTATAGCGTATGCGCACATGCTTTCGGCACCTGAAGGAAAAAAGGTTCGCCATCACTGCCCTAGATGGATGCCAGAACATAACAGTACTTATTAATCTACTCTACAGGAAGAGGGAGATTGTGATCCCCTTATATAGAGCACTGGTGAGACCACATTTGGACTACTGTGTTCAGTTCTGGAGACCTCACCTACAAAGAGATATTGACAAAATTGAACGGGTCCAAAGACGGGCTACAAGAATGGTGGAAAGTCTTAAGCATAAAAAGTATCAGGAAAGACTTAATGAACTCAATCTGTATAGTCTGGAGGACAGAAGGAAAAGGGGGGACATGATCGAAACATTTAAATAGGTTAAAGGGTTAAATAAGGTTCAGGACGGAAGTGTTTTTAATAGGAAAGTGAACACAAGAACAAGGGGACACAATCTGAAGTTAGTTGGGGGAAAGATCAAAAGCAACATGAGAAAATATTATTTCACTGAAAGAGTAGTAGATCCTTGGAACAAACTTCCAGCAGATGTGTTAGATAAATCCACAGTAACTGAATTTAAACATGCCTGGGATAAACATATATCCATCCTAAGATAAAATACAGGAAATAGTATAAGGGCAGACTAGATGGACCATGAGGTCTTTTTCTGCCGTCAGTCTTCTATGTTTCTATGTTTCTACTCACACTTGCATGCTCTTGAACTGCTAGGGGAGCAGTATAGAGTCCTATTTTGATGTGTTTAGACTGTAAAAAGTTGCATTGAAGAACTGAGGGAACTACAAAAGAAGATGCATAGCTAAGCCATCATTTTACACATCAGTCCGTTCTTTACAATGTAGAATTTCTAAAAATCAAATAACTTAGTTATCCCAATTGATCAGTACGCTTGAAGCAAGTGGCTTGCCCATAAAACAACAAATTGACTATTAAAAAATGCATAGTTTATACGAAATTCACGTAAAGCTGCATTGTATTAATCAAAGGCTTAGTAAATGGCGCTGAAGGGATTGTAATGACATTACAGTTAATGCTGAATGTTCCTGGTGGCCTTGTCCCATTTAGTTACTTATTTGGTTCGGAAATTTAGGAGTAAATGGAAAATATTGCTTAACAGTCTTCAATAATTAATGATAATGTCACTTTGTGACCTATTTTTTTTCCAGAATTTATACAATTATAGGATACATGAAATTCATTTAGATTTTGGTTTTTGGGGTTTTTCTCCTACCAGATTGATCCTAGTATAACACTGGAGAATAAATTACTTCTTTCTTTTGATCAGTGATTGTTAAAACTGTGGAAAATAACCATGGCTGAAAAAACAAACCCAGCAGCAAAAATTCTTCAAGATCCCTTTAATTAAAATTCATTTCGTTCATTCTTGGTTTTTAGTTAGGTTAACAAAGTAATACTAATACATTCACTCTATTTATGTAATCACTGCTAGCAAAGAAATATTGAATATGAATTTAAAATATGGGTGCATCTCCCTAAAAGATTAGAAACTATGCTTTTCATGTAATTGCTGTTTTCTCTGTCTCTGTTGCTTTTCCCCCAAGTTATTTATAATTCAAAACATCTACACATGTATGTATTAATTTTTTATTAACATGTATTAATTTTTTTTTAAAAAAATAAGTACATTCAATAGGGATATCAGAAAGTAATTTCTTTCTTTTTTGATGTGTGTGTGTGTGTGTGTGTGAGGGGTATAAAATTTTATTTATTTTTGTCCAACATACAATAAAAAACAACATATGCAATAAAAAACACAGAATCAAAGCCCAGAGGAATAATACATAATATTTCTTGGTTACATTCTGTATAGTCTGGAGGACAGAAGGAAAAGGGGGGACGTGATCAAAACATTTAAATATGTTAAAGGGTTAAATAAGGTCCAGGAGGGAAGTGTTTTTAATAGGAAAGTGAACACAAGAACAAGGGGACACAATCTGAAGTTAGTTGGGGGAAAGATCAGAAGCAACATGAGAAAATATTATTTTACTGAAAGAGTAGTAGATCCTTGGAACAAACTTCCAGCAGACGTGTTAGATAAACCCACAGTAACTGAATTTAAACATGCCTGGGATAAACATATATCCATCCTAAGATAAAATACAGAAAATAGTATAAGGGCAGACTAGATGGACCATGAGGTCTTTTTCGGCCGTCAGACTTCTATGTTTCTACATTTCTACATTAAACATTCAAAAAGAAAGTCTAAATATCTTAAAATATGGTTTTTACTAAAGTGATTTGCTCTTCTCTGCTAAATTAATTAAAGTTAGCTAGTCCTCAAAGATATATCCTCTACAAATAATGATATTATAAAATCTATTCCCTTATCTCCCTTTTTCTATCTATATTAAAACATAAACATCCTTATCCATTGCTGACACCAATCCTTATTTCGTCATCCGGGTCTTTAATAGATTAAAATTAAATCATGATATATTTCTTTAAAAGTGATTTAAAAATAACTATTTCTCAGTTATTTTTTAGTTTCCAACCATTCATAGAACTTTCCCCTGATTTTATAGTAATAACACTCTTTTTTATCTTTAAGCTTAAACGTATATATTCATTTCAGCACAGTCTAAAATCTTACGTAATACATGTATTTCTCCAAAAAATCATTTCTAAATTGATGTCTCCTTTGATTCATGCTTGATTCTTAGTAACTTTGTGGACATGTTTATATATGCTCTTTAGCTGTGGTATGGAACCAGTTTGGTGTAATAGTTAAGGCAACAAGCTAAGAGTTCTAGTCCCACCTTTGTCATGAAGCCAATTGAGTGACCTTGGGCCAGTCATTCTTCTTAGCTCTAGAACAGAGGCAATGGCAAGCCATTTCTGAAAAATCTTGCCAGGAAAACTGCAGAGATTTTTTTTGCACGAGCCAGGAGGCAACCCTGACTTGCAGACACCAAAATAATAATGATAATGATAATGATAATGATAATGATAATGATAATGATGATGATGATGATGATGATGATGATGATGATAATAATAATAATAATAATAATAATAATAATAATAATAATAATAATAATAAGCATTGCATGGACAGTTTTGGGAGAAGATTGAAGGCAAAGTGGATAAAGAAAAGACCTGGTCATGGCTTACAAGTGGAACACTCAAAAAGGAGACAGAAGGACTGATACTGGCGGCACGAGAACAGGCCATTAGAACAAATGCTGTCAAAGCCAGAATTGAAAAATCAACAGACGATCCAAAGTGCAGACTCTGTAAAGAAACAGATGAAACAATCGATCACATACTCAGCTGCTGCAAAAAGATCGCACAGACTGACTACAAGCATAGACACGATGCTGTGGCACAGATGATCCACTGGAACTTGTGCCGGAACTACCATTTACCAGTGGCAAAGAACTGGTGGGATCATAAGCCCGAAAAAGTGGTCGAAAATGAGCAAGCAAAACTACTGTGGGACTTCCGACTTCAGACTGACCGAATTCTGAAGCATAACACACCAGACATTGTGATCGTGGAAAAAAAGAAAGCATGGATCATCGACATCGCAATCCCAGGAGACAGCAGAATTGAGGAGAAGTAGCTAGAGAAATTAGTGAAATATGAAGATCTAAAAATCGAACTTCAATGACTCTGGCATAAGCCAGTGAAAGTGGTCCCAGTGGTACTTGGCACGCTGGGCGCAGTGCCAAAGGATCTTGGCGGACATTTGAAAACCATCGGAATTGACAAAATCTCCATCTATCAATTGCAAAAGGCCACTTTACTGGGATCGGCAAACATAATTCGCCGCTACATCACTCAGTCTTAAGTGCTTGGGAAGCGCCCGACTGGTGCTGAAATACGAAATTCAGCATAGTGATCTTGTTTGCTGTGTTCTATTGACATAATAATAATAATAATAATAATAATAATAATAATAATGATGATGATGATGATGATGATGATGATGATGATGATGTATGGAAATGGTCTTGGATAGATATCCTTGGATTTCCTAGTTGTGTTCTAAGTATTTATCAGGTCTGACACTGCCTAGCCTTGTGAAATACCAACAACTCTGCATAGACTTTGTGTGAATAAATGTTGGCAGATTAAAGCCCATAAACTTCATCATCTCAAAAGCTGTGCTCTTTGGTAAGGTCGGTGTTTTCATTCTTTATTTTTCCTATTCATTTCTCCTTTTTTTTCATTCAGCTCATCAAGTGCTGAGATGTAGAGTGTATATTTTTGTGCAAAGTATCTCTGATAAATTGGTAGAGAAAGGGAAGAACAATGCTTTGTTTCATTTGTAATGGATTTTCCAGCAGGATGCTCTGGAGACATATAATAATTTTTAGCTCCTCTAGGGGGAGCTTGAACACAAAATACAATGGTCTTTTCTCTTTTTTTCAGGAGACCCAATACTACATCTTCCAGCTTTTGGGGATGAATTGAAAGGATAAAAAAAAGTAGTATTTTTAATTCAATGGATCCTTTTAAAATCATCACTTACTGTAGCTGCATCTTTCTGTTTTCAAAAATCAGTGGTGTGTTTTGTTTGTGGTTTAATCAATTTGTTTTCATCTGTTTCTTTTTTGTAAAATTAAAACATAAGTGACTTTATTCAGTTGAATCAGCAAAGGGGACATAAGTAAAATAAACAAATTAGTGAGCATGACTTTCCTCTGCCATGATTTTTTTTTTTAATTAAGTTGTAATTTAACTGCTGGTTTCTGATGTTAAAATTTCTGGGAGAGGGACCCTTTCATTTGCTATTGTTCTGTATTTCTCCCTTTCTATATTTGCCATAAGAAATATATATTATATATATTATTTAATTGCATACATAAGAATGAGTTCGGAGTTTTGAAAGAATTAGAGTGATGCATCTATCTATCTATCTATCTATCTATCTATTTATCTTTTTAAATTAACTTAAATATTAGATTTGTTTATATTGTTTTATTTACTTACTTACTTACTTACTTACTTACTTACTTACTTACTTACTTACTTACTTACTTACTTACTTACTTACTTACTTACTTACTTACTTACTTACTTACTTACTTACTGGATTTGTATGCCACCCCTCTCCGGAGAATGAATGAATGGGCACCGTTTATATAGGCTTGAACTTGGCATCCCAAATCAGTATCCTGAGACATTATTGCTTCCTCTGTTGTTTCTTAAATTTTAAAAAAATGAACCAAAGCAAATCTAAATGGATTCATATCTATGTACCAAGGAGGAAAAATACCGGTAGTAATGGTAGCAGAGATGATTAATGGTCTTTTCAAAGCCAAGGGAAGAAGAAAGATAAGACTGCAAGTTCATAGCATCTGGAGATTCTTCCATTATCTGGTGAAGGGTTAGCTATGTCTCTTCTTCATCAAAAGGTGATTATCAAGGAAACAGAGAAAGCTCTACTTAAGTGAACTCGATGGTGGAGCAGGTTTTTTTAGAAGTAGAAGACTTGTTATCAAAATGTCTGCAACGGTTTCCCTTTCAATAAAAGGATAAAGTACCCTTTGTCAGAATTTTGCTATTGAGTTGTCATCAGATGCCAAACATTTAACAGATTGTATAGCAGGCTCTGGAAAAGCATTCACCTGATACCAGTAAAACAGTGTTTTATTATTGCTACCTTAAAACCCCAAATCTTTTCTCTCTATTTCTCTCTTCTCAGCTTTATTGTGAACATTCCTATTATACTGTCCTTCTCCTATTTTTTCCACAACAATCTGTATAGTCTGGAGGACAGAAGGAAAAGGGGGGACATGATCGAAACATTTAAATATGTTAAAGGGTTAAATAAGGTCCAGGAGGGAAGTGTTTTTAATAGGAAAGTGAACACAAGAACAAGGAGACACAATCTGAAGTTAGTTGGGGGAAAGATCAAAAGCAACGTGAGAAAATATTACTTTACTGAAAGAGTAGTAGATCCTTGGAACAAACTTCCAGCAGACGTGGTTGATAAATCCGCAGTAACTGAATTTGAACATGCCTGGGATAAACATATATCTATCCTAAGATAAAATACAGAAAATAGTATAAGGCCAGACTAGATGGACCATGAGGTCTTTTTCTGCCATCAGTCTTCTATGTTTCTATGTTTCTAACAATAACCCTGTTGGGCTGAGACCACAAAATCTCTCCCTCCCCATCTAAAAAAACCCCTACCCTCTGCACATGCTCTCAGTGTACACACTTGAGTGTACACACACAAAAGATACGTTTGTCAAGAATCATAAGGTACAACACTTAATGATAGCCCGGGTACAAATAAGCAATCAAATCATATTAGGAACCATTCAATACAATAGACAATACTGATATCAAAAAGAATGTAATGGGATGAGTGTTTAGCTTGTAAGACCGCCTGACAACCTGTCTACACTGACTGACCAGGAAAAAGCAAGCTGCAAAACTGGTAGTTCTGATGCCACAGAAGCCTTTTCTTATGACTAGTATATAATTATTTCATGAAATTTCCTTTACAAGATGTGGAAAAAGTCACTAGTATGACTACGTTTAAATTCAAAGAAAATAAAGCTACACAGAATCTCTGGGTTTTTCTATAAGTTGATAAATTCTCATGAAACCAAAGTTTTTGTAAAAAAAATTGGCAAAAAATGGACCTCCCCCCGCCCCCCAAAAATGGGTGTTTTGCCTGTCCCTGTTCCTGGAAGGTCTCTGCAGGTCTCCCAAACCTTCTTCCACCCCATTAAAAAAAAAAAGGATGGAAAATGGGCTGTTTTTTGCAAAAACGGGGGCGTTTTTGCCTTCCCCCAGCCCCCCAGGAGCTCTCTGCAGGCCTCCCAAACTCTCTGCACAACCCCATTTTGCAAAAAATTGAGTCTGTTTTTATAAAAACTGGGGTGCACAGAGAGGGTTTGGAAGTTCTGCAAAGTGTTCCTGGGGCCTGGCAAAAACGCCCCCATTTTTGCAAAAAATAGGCCAAAAAAAAGGGGGGGGCACATGGAGGGTTTGAGAGATTTGCATAGTGCTCCAGGGACCAGGACAAAAACTTACCTCTTTGAAATCGCAGATTAGATTAGATCTGCTATCTGGACCAGAGTACCTTCGGAACCGCCTGCTACCGCACGAATCCCAGTGACCGATAAGGTCCCACAGAGTTGGCCTTCTCCACGTCCTGTCGACTAAACAATGTCGTTTGTCGGGCCCCGGCCCTCTGGAATCAACTCCCCCCGGAAATTAGAACTGCCCCCACCCTTCTTGTCTTCCGTAAATTACTCAAGACCCATCTATACCGCCAGGCATGGGGGAGTTGAGACACCTTTTCCCCCAGGCTTTTTAAATATTTTTTATATTTATGTTTGGTATGTATGTGCTGTTTGCTTTTTAATGTGATAGGGTTTTATATGCTTCTTTTAATATTAGATTTGTTTCGCTATAATATTGTTTTATTACTGTTGTGAGCTGTCCTGAGTCTTTGGAGAGGGGCGGCATACAAATCTAATAAATTGAATTGAATTGAATTGAATGCAGTGGATCCCACCATTCAAGGACCTTCGCCTAGTGGAGTCTAGGAGAATAGTCTTTTCTGCCATGGCCGTCCACCCTCAGAGCTACTCGTGGTTGGAGGTAATTCTGCCACCACCCTTTTTGGCCTTTTGGTAAGAGCCTTAAAATGTGTCTCTAGTGGTTGGTTTGGGCCCCTGATGGGAGCATGCCATGCTAGAGGTGACTGGTGGAGAATATGGTTTAGGTTTAGGTTTATTGGATTTATATGCCGCCCCTCTCCGCAAACTCGGCATATACTGTTTGTGGTCTTGGTTTAGTTTTTATATGATTCTAATAATGAAATGGGCAGCATATAAATTAAAGAAACAAATTAATTGTTGTTTAATTTATATAAATTAATAACATACAATTAAACAAACATTAAAGGAAGGAAGGAAGGAAGGAAGGAAGGAAGGAAGGAAGGAAGGAAGGAAAATGGGGAAAAACAGGTATGGTGGAATAAACCAAATGCTGTAAAGAACTGGAAGACTCTGTTTTCCTAGTTATGTGTGTTCACTTTTTAATTTTTTCTTTATTTTTAATTTTCTTAGCGGCCTTCTATAATATCTCCAGCAGAAAGCAAAGTTTAAGGCAAACAAATAAATGAAATCAAACAAGCCTGTAAGTGACCCTTAGGTCAAAATACAGGCAGGGATTTCTTAGCTATTTAGTGAATGACACTTTTAAAAATAAAACTTTGCCATCTCATTTTACAATTGGTTCCCTTTTCTTTCCAACTCAAAATGACTAAAACCAGAAGATTATCTCTGCAAGCCCCCTTGATTGATTGCCACCTTCTTTGAAAGTCAGTGACAAACTTATTTTCCTGGCTTCTCTCTCTAGAAGAATTTTAGGATTTGCTTTTTTGTTATTGTTTTAATGTTGGGTTTCCCTTGTTTCAGAGTCCAGTAGTTACCGAGGTTAACTCTGTTCATCAAGCCTGAACATTTGTGAGTTGTGGGATTTCAGATGTCAGAACAAATAAAGCATGGCCATAATAATGGGAGGTGTTTCTCTTTCTACTTTGAAGTTTCACAAAAGGGAAAAAATGTTTCTGGCCTCCAGAGCCTAGACTTCAATGGCTTTGGTTTTGCTTAAAAAAACCCAAAATACTAGGGGTGGGGGAGTTTTTATTTGCCTCAGTTGCTTGCCCTTTTGGTGAGGAAGAATATTTACTTCACAATGCAAGCAATTAATAATAATAATAATTATTATTATTATTATTATTATTATTATTATTATTATTATTATTATTATTATTATTATTATTTATTGGATTTGTATGCCGCCCCTCTCCGTAGACTCGGGGCGGCTAACAACAATGATAAAAACAGCATGTGACAATCCAATAATAAAACAGCTAAAACCCCTTATTTACAAAAACCAAACATACACACAAACATACCATGCATAACCTGTAATGGCCTAGGGGGGAGGAATATCTCAACTCCCCCATGCCTGGTGGTATGAATGAGTCTTGACTAGTTTATGAAAGACAGGGAGGGTGGGGGCAATTCTAATCTCCAGGGGGAGTTGGTTCCAGAGGGCCGGGGCAGCCACAGAGAAGGCTCTTCCCCTGGGGCCCGCCAAACGACATTGTTTAGTCGACGGGACCCGGAGAACGCCAACTCTGTGGGACCTTATCAGTCACTGGGATTCGTGAGGTAGCAGGCGGTTCCCGAGGTATTCTGGTCCAATGCCATGCAGGGCTTTAAAGGTCATGACCAACACTGTGACCGGAAACTGATTGGCAGCCAATGCAAGCCACGGAGTGTTGAAGAAACATGGGCAAATCTTGGAAGCCCCACGATGGCTCTTGCGGCTGCGTTCTGCACGATCTTCAGTATCTGAAGAAGATATTTTCCCTTCAATTGCTTATAAATTGTGGAGGGGGGGGGGAAGCATTTTTTTTAGGCTTGGTCTGCTTAGGAAATTCTATAGGAAAGGCACTATAATAGTGATGGTGAACCTATGGCATGGGTGCCACAGGTGGCACCCGGAGCCATATCTGCTGGAACGTGAACCATTGCCCTAGCTGAGCTCCAATGTGAATGTGTGTGCCAGCCAGCTGATTTTTGGCTCATACAGCAGCTCAGGAAGGGTGTTTTTGGCTTCCGGAGAGCCTCCAGAGGAATAGAGAGGTTGGTTTTGTCAGGGTTTGAGTGATTAATGTCCGTTTGAACATTAACCCACCGTGGAGGCGACGGATGAGAGCCCATTCATTTGTTTTTCAAAGCAAGATTTCTTTTATTATAAAAGTAGAGAAATAAACATGTCCTGGAGGACAAAATAACAAACACATCTTACATGATGGAAGTATAATGGAGAATGAAACAAAAGAGCATGAAGAAGAAGGATGTGAGGTTAGATGTGGCAGGATATTACATCATAATAGGAGGATCTTAATAAAACACACACAGTTAACTATTTAATTACTGAATGTCTCTGGGGCTGTCAATATTCAGCGTGACAAGTTTAACGTTCCCCCAGCTCCAGGGAAGCCTTTGCAGCCTGGGGAAGGCAAAACACGAGCCTGTTGGGCCCACCAGAAGTTGGGAAACAGGCCATTTCTGGCCTTCAGAGGGCCTCTGGGAATAGGGAAAGCTGATTTTGCCCTCCCCAGGCATTGAATTATGGGTGTGGGCACTCGCGCATGCACAATAGCGCGCATACACACTCTTTCAGCACCCAGAGAAAAAAGGTTTGCCATCACTGCTCTAGTGGGTCTGGCAAGAGATTATTATTATTATTATTATTATTATTATTATTATTATTATTATTATTAATTAGATTTGTATGCCATCCCTCTCCGTAGACTCGGGGCAGCTTACAGCAATAATAAAAACAATATATAATAACAAATCTAATAGTTAGAATCTAAAATAACAATAATACATTTAAAAAGTCTAAAAACCAAGAAACCCCAATATATAAAAACATACATACAGTCATATCATACACAAAAACTACATAGGCAGGGGGAGATGTTTCAGTTCCCCCACCCTTGACGGCAGAGGTGGGTTTTAAGGAGTTTACGAAAGGCAAGGAGGGTGGGGGCAGTTCTAATTCATTCATTTGTATGCCGCCTCTCTCCGTGGATTTGGGGCGGCTAACAACAGTATGTAGCAATCCAATAATAAAACAACTAAAAACCCCTTATTTTAAAGCCAGACATACATACAGACATACCATGCATAAGCTGTAGAGGCCCAGGGGGAAAGAATATCTCAGTTCCCCCATGCCTGACTGCAGAGGTGGGTTTTAAGGAGCTTAGGAAAGGCGAGGAGGGTGGGGGCAATTCTGACCTCTGGGGGGAGTTGGTTCCAGAGGGCTGGGGCTGCCACAGAGAAGGCTCTTCCCCTGGGTCCCACCAAGTGACATTGTTTAGTTGACGGGACCCGGAGGAGGCTCACTCTGTGGGACCTAACCGGTCGCTGGGATTCGTGCGGCAGAAGGCGGTCTCGCAGATACCCTGGTCCGGTGCCATGAAGGGCTTTATAGGTGATGACCAACACTTTGAATTGTGATTGGAAACTGATCGGCAACCAATGCAGACTGCGGAGTGTTGGAGTAACATGGGCATATTTGGGGAAGCCCATGATTGCTCTCGCAGCTGCATTCTGCACGATCTGAAGTTTCCGAACACTCTTCAAAGGTAGCCTCATGTAGAGAGCGTTACAGTAGTCGAGCCTCGAGGTGATGAGGGCGTAAGTGACTGTGAGCAGTGACTCCCGGTCCAAATAGGGCCGGCAACTGGTGCACCAGGTGAACCTGGGCAAACGCCCCCCTTGCCACAGCTGAAAAATGTTTCTCTAATGTGAGATGATCCCTCAGATAACCCAATCCCAAGATATGAAGGCCTTTCAATGCATTTTGATCCTTTAAATGCAGATTCTCAGTGACTATCACCCAGAAACAGATATTTAAGCTATGCTTCTTCTTCTTGTACCTTGACTTGAAAATCCATCTTCCAGAACTCATCCTATCTAGAGCCACTTCTTCTCTATGAAAATGTTTATGTATATGTTACGCAATGTCTCGGCTAAGTGACTTCTATTACTTCCCATAGTTTTGAACTGCTGACTTGCAGAACGTATTCAGCAGTGCGCTTGAACTGTGAGATCATTCATCTAGCAAAAAGCAAAGATCTACAATTAAATTACACATCTCCGTAGAAAACGAAAACAAAAACCCTCCAGTGTATCAGTGGGGTTTCGTACCATTTTAGGCTTCTCGGAAATGTTATGTAAAACTTTCCTCACTGTTACAGCTTGTTTGCTCAAGCCTGTAGTTAAGGCACTTAGAGCAGCTGTGGTTGTGTTAGAATCACTTGAAAATAGCTTTAAATAGGCACTGAAGGACTTTTACAAGGCAGTAAAAAGGCATTAATTTTCCAGTAGTTGCTAGATACCAGGGTGTAGGAGGGCATGGCCAATGTTATTTTCTCAAAGATACTTTGTAGATCATGTTCAGGTCTCAAGATAACAGGAAGGTGGAACCTAAAAAGCTGAGACATACATCAAAGATTTTAACCAGACTGTCAGATTGGGATGTTGATGAAAGACCTGAAGCAGAAAGCAGAAGGAACTGAGAATTGGAGATCTAGGCTTTTTTTTAAAAAAGGTTGGGTAACAAAATAACATACATCAGAGGTTGGAGGAGAAGTAAGGTCACCATTCAGCCTGAAGAAGCAAAATTATGAAGGAGCAGAAAAGAGTAGAAATAAATTTTTTGATAAGGTAAGCAGGCAGGGACAGGACTCAATGTCAGCTCTGCTTCGCTCAGAATTTAAGAAAGTAAAATTCAGAGTTCATTTTGAACTTCAGAGTTCACTTTTACTAAATCGGAAGTGAATGCAATGAAAGAAAAGCAAAGTTATTTATTTATTCATTCATTCATTCACTGCAACAATATCGCCAAAAATGCTTCCAGAGTTGATAACCTGATCCTACGTATCTTCTGCTCTGGCAACCTCATACTACTGACTAGAGCCTACAAAACCTATGCCAGACCCATTCTCGAATACAGCTCATCTGTCTGGAACCCACACCACATCTCAGACATCAACACTACCAAAAACGTCCAAAGATATTTCACCAGAAGAGCCCTTCACTCCTCCACTTGAAACAGAATACCCTACAAAAATAGACTAACTATCCTGGGTCTTGAAAGCTTAGAACTGCGGCGCCTAAAACACGATTTTATTGCCCACAAGATCATATGCTGCAACGTCCTTCCGGTCAACGACTACTTCAGCTTCAACCGTAACAACACAAGAGCACACAACAGATTCAAACGTAATATTAACTGCTCCAGACTTGACTGTAAAAAATATGACTTTAACAATTGAGTTGTCGAAGCGTGGAACTCATTACCGGACTCAATAGTGTCAACTCCCAACCCCCAACACTTCTCCCTTAGACTCTCCACGATTGACCTCTCCAGGTTCCTAAGAGGCCAGTAAGGGGCGTATATAAGTGCACTGATGTGCCTATCGTCTCCTGTCCAATTGTCTTTCCTTATCTCATATATCATATATATTCTCTCCACATATATATATTCTCTCCTTATCTCTTATATAATATATATTCTCTCCCTCCCATCTACTTCTCTTCTTTTTACTTTCTATCATTATATATATTACTTAATGTCTATTCTCTTACACATGTATTATATATTGGACAAAGAATAAATAATAAAATAAATAATAATAATTTATTTATTTATTGTTAGAGTTGGAAGGGACCATGCGGATCATCAGGTCCAACCCCCTGCCTAAGCAGGAACCCTATAGCATCCCAGCCAAATGGCAGTCCAATTTCCTCTTTAAAATGTCCAGAGTATTGGAGTTCACAATGTCCGCTGGTAGGTTGTTCCACTGGTTGATTGTTCTGACCGTCAGGAAGTTCTTCCTTATTTCCAGGTTGAATCTCTCCTTGGTCAGTTTCCAGCCGTTGTTCCTCGTCCGGCCCTCCGGTGCCCTGAAGAATAAAGTGATCCCCTCCTCTCTGTGGCAACCCCTCATATACCTGTAGACTGCTATCATGTCCGCTCTGGCCCTCCTTTTCTCTAGGCTATCCATGCCCAGTTCCCGCAGTCTCTCTTCGTAAGTCTTGGTTTCTAGACCCCTGATCATTTTGGTTGCTTTTTTCTGCACCTTCTCCAGAGTTTCAATGTCTTTTTTGAAGTGTGGTGACCAGAACTGAACACAGTACTCAGTACTCAGTACTCAGTACACAGTACACAGTACACAGTACACAGTACACAGTACACAGTACACAGTACACAGTCTGCAAGATGCCTATTAAAAAGTAACCCCAACACCCCCCTTTGGCAGTCCACCCAATCCAAAATGTCCATAAGCATGAGGTGGGTACATCTTCGCTGGTATGTCATGCTTTTGGAATGCACAGTCCGTTAACCTTGAGATGGTAATAAGCAGGTCTGCTCTGCCTGTCTGTGCCAGCCTGAAATTCCCCACCCCTTCCTCTTTCTCATGCAAAATCAAAACTCCTATGGGCTCCTCCAGCTTGCTTCCCCCCACCCCAAATCACAAATGCCTCCCCCCACCTCGTTTCCTTATGACAGCTGATGCAGTGAAGATATGAAGAAGAACAATGCAGAGAGGCTGACATTCAAATTGTAGAAATTAAACAATCTCCTCTTGAATATGTCAAGTGATGGGGCATTCACAACCTCCGCTGTCAGGCCGTTCCATTGGTTGATTGCTCTCACTGTCAGAAAGTTCTTCCTTATTTACAGGTTGAATCTCTCCTTGGTCAGCTTCCATGTGTTGCTCCTAGTCTGGCACTCTCGTGCCCTGGAAAATAGTGGGACCCCCTCCTCTCTGTGGCAACCCCTCAATACTGCTACCATGTCCCCTCTGGCCCTCCTTTTGGCTAGACTATCCATGCCCAGTTCTAGCAACCTCTCTTTGTATGTCTTGGTTTCCAGTCCCTTTATCATTTTGGTTGCTCTTTTCTGTACTTTCTCTAGAGTTTCAATGTCCTTTTTGTAGTGAGGTGACCAGAATTGAATGCAGTACTCTATGTGTGGTTTGACTAGGGCATTGTAGAGTGGTATTAGTATCTCCTTAGTCTTGTAGTGTATCCCCCTGTTGATGGTTAAGATTGTATTGGCTTTTTTCGCCACCGTTGCACATTGTTGGCTCATATTTAGCTGGTTATGCGCCAAGACTACAAGATCTCTCTCACAGTCGTTGCTATTAAGTGTGGTTTCTCCCAATTGGTACACGGGTCTTAGGTTTTTCCTACCTAGGTGTAAGATTTTGCTTTTTTTTCAACATTAATTTTTATTTTGTTAGTTTGAGCCCACAGTACTAATCTATCTAGATCTTTCTGTATTTTGAGCCTATCCTCTGGGGTACTGGCTACCCCCGGCAGCTTGGTGTCGTCTACAATTTTGATTAGTTCCCCCTCTATTCCCTCATCTAGGTCATTGATGAATATGTTGAAGAGCATTGGGCCCAGGTCTGAACCCTGAGGTACCCCGCTGCCTACTTCCTTCCATGTGGATTTGGATCCATTGAGGACTACTCGTTGGTTGCGGTTGGTCAGCCAACTGTTAATCCATCTACATGTGTTGTAGTCTATCCCACTTTTTTTCCAATTTGCAGAGTAATAGGCTGTGGTTTACTTTATCAAAAGCTTTACTAAAGTTCAAGTATATTAGGTCTATGGCATTACGTTGGTCTACTGATTTGGTTATGATGTTGAAAAATGATATGAGATTGGTTTTGGCATGATTTATTTTTGATAAAGCCACGTTGGCTGTTGGTTATTATCTTGTTTGTTTCTAGGTAGTGGCAGAGCTGTTTTATTATTACTTTTTCTAGTATTTTTCCAGGTATAGATGTCAGACTGATTGGTCTGTAGTTGCATGGGTCTGGTTTTTTTTTTCTTTTTTGTAGGTGGGACTACGTCAGTTCGTTTCCAATCTTCCAGTAGTTCTCCTGTGTTCCATGATTTTTGGAAGATAAGGTGTAATGGTTCTGCAATGATATCTGCCAATTCTTTTAGGACTCTGGGTTGTAGTCCATTTGGTCCTGGCAATTTGTACTCATTGAGTTCTCTCAGGTGGTTTCTTATTATAATTTTAGTTATGTTGAGTTCTGTTCCAAAACTGTTTTTTTTGCAGCTGTGATGCTGGTTTGTTGGTTGGTGTGAAGACTGATGCGAAATATGTATTGAGTAGCTCTGCTTTGTCTCTGTTGTCTATGATTTCTTTGCCGTCTTCTCTTTTTAGTGTACCAACTGTTTCTTTGATTTTTTTTCCCTTGTTTATGTGTTGGAAGAAGCTTTTTTTGTTGTCATTGACTTTTGTTGCAAGGTTTTGTTAGAACAATTAATCACTGGAACAGCTTGTCTCCAGAAGTTGTGAATGTTCCAACAGTGGAAGTTTTTAAAATGTTGGATAACTATTTGCCTGAAATGTGTAGGGTTTCCTACCTGAGCAGTGGGTTGAACTAGAAGAGGTCCAAGGTCCCTTCTAACTCTGCTATTCTATTCTATTCTATTCTATTCTATTCCATTCCATTCCATTCCATTCCATTCCATTCCACTCCACTCCACTCCACTCCATTCCATTTTTAGCTGAAAAAGGAAAACAAGTTGAAGCACTCTTATTAGACAAGAGCAATAAGAAAGACATCATCAGAGCCACAGTGGTGCAGTGGTTAGAGTGCAGAACTGCAGACTACTTCTGCTGATTGCCAGCTGTCTGCAATTTGGCAGTTCAAATCTCACCAGGCTCAAGGTTGACTCAGCCTTCCATCCTTCCGAGGTTGGTAAAATGAGGACCCGGATAAGTCTTATTATCTGTTCCTCCCACCAGATTGTGTTCATCAAACTTACATAATTTTTTAAAAAAATATATTTTATTAGTTTTTGCACATACATAACACAATACAAACAACATACAACGGTGCTCTGTGCGTGTGTTCCCATCACCCAACTAAACATATATTCCCCACCACCAATAGGGGGGTTCAAATATTTACAAGTGCAGAAACTGATACATGACTGCTTATTTGTAGGAAAACCACTTCTGCCCCAGGCATTAGGGTCCATTGAGTGGGATCCCTTTTAGAATGTTTTGCTAATGTACTTGATAACCACAAGGTGGCGCAGCGGTTAGAATTCAGCATTCCAGACCAATTCTGCCCAGGATCCTGAGAGGCCTCAAGATTGACTCAGCCTTCCATCCTTCAATGGTCAATAGAAGGAGGATGGAGATTGTTTGGGGGCAATATGCAAATAAAGCTGATGTTATAAACTTCCCAGAGAGTGCTGTAAAGCCCTAAGGGGCAGTACAGTATATAGGTCTAAGTGCAGTTGCTATTATATTGTAGATGTTTTAATGTTACATGGCTTGATTGATTGCTTTACCAATAGATTATCTGCCATCAAATCAGTGTCAATTCTTAGTGAACAAATAGGTTTTCTCCACGACTGAGCCCATCTGCCTCGTTCCTCCTCATCTTTCTCCTTTCTGGCATTAGAGCCTTCTTCCAGAGAGCCACTTCTTGACATAAGGGTCCAAAATAGGATAATTTGAATTGAAACCAGAACTCTTCTTGTGGGACCTAATGGGTAGATAATTAGAAAAGTGTTATGGAAAATCGATTTTACTATATGAAAACTGCTACAAGATTATTACACGCACCAAAATGAAAAGACCCGAATCACAGTGGAGGTATGTCTGGTGATGATGATAAAATTAGCAGAGACGGCAAAATTGAGTTGTTTGAAAGGGCTATAACTACAGTTATTAGTGACTGGAAACCCCTTAGGGGCTTTTTTGCTGAAAAAAGAAAGTGAATTTGTGATTTAGGGATTTGATTATTAGAAAGGGTAGACTACGGAAAGAAGGAAATTATGTTTTAATCTTACAGAGAGAAAGATATAAACATACTTGCTTGTTAAAAATCCAGTTATAACTTTTTCTTCTCCTTTCTTTTTTTAAAAATATCTTGTATTGTTTTCTTTCTTCTATTGTCTTTTAAATGGATCTAATTTTTTATTGTTAGATTTGTAATGTATTGTATTATTGCTATGCTGTGAGCCGCCCCGAGTCTTCGGAGAGGGGCAGCATACAAATCTAATAAACTATAACTATAATAATAACTTTGCACTTTCCCCCCTCACTTTTATATTTTCTTTGTCTTCTCTTTCAAAATTTTTGAGGCTGGTCATTTGGGCTCAAAATGAGAAACCTTTGCCAGCCTGGCTGCTGTTATCATATTCTGTTCATATTAGAGCTTTCTTTCCAGTAGATACATTTCTCATGAGGCCAATAAGTTCTTCTGTGATACACGCTTTTCCAAAAACAATCCACTTTGACATGATTGACACAACTGAAGGTCTTTCACCAATCAAGGAAACATGCATTCTTTGGGTTTTGCAGCTGTCCATCATGGATCTGCGATACCGTCTCACATTCCTCAACCCTTTTAAAAGCTAGCTTATAGCTCTGGTATTTATTTTCTAAACACACAGACACACACAGAGTGAAGAGCTCCCCGTTGCCGGTACTCCCGGTGACCAGCATCTGGCGTGCATGCATGTCAGCGCAAGATTTGGCTTCTGCATATGCGCAGAAAATAAAACCTTGCTTGAGGATGCTCGTGCACATGAGATTTTTGCCGATTTGGGGTGAAATGCTGAAAATCAGTGAAATCTCACGTGTACGAGCTTCCTCGCATGAGATTTCACTTCCTGTACATGCACAAAAGCCAAATCTTGCACACAGTCATGTGTCAGGGACATAGAGATGCATGCACATCTCCATTTTTCCTACCGGGATGGCCATCCATGCTGCAACCCAATACTGTACACACACATACATGTCTGTCCGTCTGTCCGTCCGTCCGTCCGTCCGTCCATCCATCCATCCATCCATCCACCCACCCACCCACCCACCCACCCACCCACCCACCCATCTATCATCTATCTATCTATCTATCTATCTATCTATCTATCTATCTATCTATCTATCTACCTTCCTTCCTTCCTTCCTTCCTTCCTTCCTTCCTATCTATCTATCTATCTATCTATCTATCTATCTATCTATCTATCTATCTTTCTTCTTTCTTTCTATCTACCTTTCTATCTACCTTTCTATCTATCTATCTATCTATCTATCTATCTATCTATCTACCTACCTACCTACCTTCCCTCCCTCCCTCCCTCCATCCCATCCCATCCCATCCCATCCATCCATCCTTCCTTCCTTCCTTCCTTCCTTCCTTCCTTCCTTCCTTCCTTCCTTCCTATCTATCTATCTATCTATCTATCTATCTATCTATCTATCTCTACCTACCTACCTACCTACCTACCCATCCACCCACCCACCCACCTACTTACCCAAAAATAATAATCACAAGTGGCCGAGTGGCCAGCAAAGAGGAATTCTGAGAGTTGAAGTCAACAAGTCTTAAAATTGCCAAGGTTGGAGACCCCTGGGCTAGAGGACGGGGTAGGGGTTAAATTGCGATTATTATTTTTTAAACTGTGGACATTTAATGTTGTACTCTACCAGGCCTCACTATGTGAGTTGTGCCATTATATAAATTTGTTTAACAGATAAATATTTTGGGGATATTTTTTAGGTTTGCTGGTTGTTGTTGTTTTGGCTGGTTGCATATATTACCAGGTTATAGAAATTCATTTTGGCAGATGGGCCTAGAAGAAACAAGGATACCTTATATTAAAGATTTTTCATGTTTGCGGATTGTGTCTCTTTTTTCTTTCTTTCACAAGTCACAATCCAGTTGGCAAGCTTTGCTCTTCCCCATTTCATTAGTTTTGAAAGGCTGCCTTTATTGTTTATACATAATACCGGATTAACAATGTGCAATTAAGAATACTGCTGAATACCTCTAAGAATACCTAACTGCTTTAGAATAGATTAGCATTATGTCTATGAATAGGAGATAAAACAGGATGCTATTTTGTTGATCCAGAGCTGAAGGCTTTGTAATTACAATTGTGAGAACTTAATAAGCAGTTTATATTTTTAATAAAATTGCAAGGCTGATTGAAACCTATTTACCAGCTGTGGCTTCACGTCTTTTCTATATATGCCAGTGAAATATCAATACAAGAGTAGCTTACTTATATGAAACTAGCCAGTGCAATTCTTTAGTTGGTTGCCCATCAACCAAGAGTAGCTTGCACAGAGATCCTCAAAGCTAATCATCATCTAACTTTCACACTATACTTAAATCTGGTGTCTTTCGGACTCTCTCCCTCCCTCCCTCCCTCCTTCTCTCCCTGTCCCTCCCTCCCTCCCTCTCTCCCCCCTCTCTCTTTCTCACTCTCTCCCTCTCCCTCCCTCATTCTGTCCCTGTCCCTCCCTCCCTCCCTCTCTCCCTCCCTCTCTCCCTCCCTCTCTCTCGCTTTTCCATTGATTCCTATGGGAAACACTGTTTCGTCTTACAAACTTTTCACCTTAAGAACCTGGTCCCAGAATCAATGAAGTTTGTAAGACAAGGTATCATTTATACTAACACCAATTATTTAACTTTATAAATATTAGCCTTCCATCCTTCCGAGGTGGGTAAAATGAGGACACGGATTGTGGGGGCAATATGCTGGCTCTGTTAAAAAGTGCTATTGCTAACATGTTGTAAGCCGCCCTGAGTCTAAGGAGAAGGGCGGCATAAAAAAATGGATAAATAAATGAATGAATGAATGAATGAATGAATATTAAAACCATCCAGAATTTTACATTCTTATTAGTATTTGGTTAAAAAAGAAGAAAAAGTTGTAGGATCTATAGACAGGAGTGACATTCAATTTTTTCCCCTACCGGTTCTGTGGGTGTGGTTTGGCCATGCCCACCAAACCACGCCCACCAAACCACGCCCACCAAACCACGCCCACCAAACCAAGCCCACAGAACCAACAGAAAAATTTGGCCAAGTCTTCTAGCGTTCAACCTGGCTGCTCCTTGCCTCTTTCTCATGTTTGCTGTCTATGTATGAGCCCAAGAAGGAGAGAAGGAGTGAGTGGGAGGGGCAGGACGGGGCTGGACCAGTCAGTGGTATGATTTACTGGTTCTCCGAACTGCGCATAACCACCACCGCTTCTATAGAACTGCCCGAACCTGCTGAATTTCACCCCTTTCTGTTGGTGCATAGAAAATTGCACCTTTGTTCAAAACTGGAGAGTCAACTAGTATTTTCATAAGGATTGGGTGGTAGAATTAATTGTTCAGACAGCTATTGCATGAGTCTTGGTTGTTCTCAATTTACAATTTGTTGATTATATCAAAACAGTGACCCAACTGAGATAGTTCCATTCTGTTGAAACACTGCTGCTATTTTTTGGCTCATGGAGAATTTTCTGTTACCAGTCAGAAGATTTTAAAAAGTGACCTTTTCTGCTCCAGGCAATAGAGAATAGGAGATAAGAATAGATCTTAACAGTCCGTCTAGCTCACTCGGACACTCGTTCTGCAGTAGGAGTGAAATTTATTTATTTATTTTATTTATATACGACTTCTGCAACAGAGTGATCAATGCCTGGAATGCATTGATTGATTGATTGATTGGTTGGTTGGTTGGTTGGTTGGTTGGTTGATTTTGTCCAATACACAATGAGGGTTTTAGTGGTGAAGGTTATAGAGAATATACTCATAGTAAAATATATCTAAGAAAGAATAGAAAAGAAGGTATAGTAATACAACATATCATTGAAAGAATAGAAGAAGAGATATAGGAATAGAAGAAAGGTATAGGAGATATAGGAGAGCAATAGGACAGCGGACGGAAGGCACTCTAGTGCACTTGTATTCGCTCCTTACTGACCTCTTAGGAATCTGGATAGATCAACCGTAGATAATCTAAGGGTAAAGTGTTGGGGGTTAGGGGATGACACTATGGAGTCCGGTAATGAGTTCCATGCTTCAACAACTCGGTTACTGAAGTCATATTTTTTACAGTCAACTTTGGAGCAGTTAATATTAAGTTTAAATCTGTTGTGTGCTCTTGTGTTGTTGTGGTTGAAGCTGAAATGCTACCAGTTTGGTTTGGCTCGGATATACTGGTAGTGGTATCCGCCTGTGTTTCGGAGAATCAGTAGCGGCAGCCGCATGAGGCTCCACCCACCTGCCCAGACATTACCACTTTATTTTTTTAATCCTCTGCGCTTGTGCAAAGCTTTCTGTGCATGCACAGAAGGTGAAAAAGCGCATATGCTACACAAAGCGCATGCAAAGTGCATACTTCCAAGCATTAAGTAGATTTCACGGCTGTTCTGCAGTGTTTCAAAGGTGGATCTTTCCATTCAGTGCTGGGCCCTGAACCCAAGTTTAGTCCTAAACATTTGTGCATGCAAGCCATGTGCTCTTTCTAATACTTTAAGAAGCATCTATGATAGCTCTGTTTTTGCCCTAGGACAGATATCATACAAATGAACTTCATGCTGGATGAAATTGAAAAGCCATTGCCCGCCTCTATAGGACAAGAATACAGCAATTCGTTTTGGAACATAATAGCAGCAAAATACATTAGAAAAGGACAGAGCAAGAGTTCATAAGAACATTTCTTTAAAAACAATAATAGGTAAAACCGAAGGAAGAAAATAATGTGTGCCTCAATGCTGGTTTTATTGAGCTATTCCAGGAGTAGGCAAAGTTGGCTCTTCTGTGACATGTGGACTTCAACTCCCAAAATTCCTGAGCTAGCATGTTTGGCTCAGGAATTCTGGGAGTTGAAGTCCACATGTCATAGAAGAGCCAACTTTGCTTACCCCTGGGCTATTCCAGTGGTAGGTGACTCTTTAGGAATGGTGGCTGCAGCTAATTGTTGGAGAAAATGCTAGGGGGATGATCTCAGAAGATGTTTGCTCATTTACCTTTCTTTATTTTTATTTTTTATTTTTGCAATGGGAATGGCTGGGAACACATTTACTATCCTATCTTCTTGTTATTTATTTTTATTTATTTATTTATTCAATTTTTTAATGCCGCCCTTCTCCTTAGACTCAGGGCGGCTTACAACATGTTAGCAATAACACTTTTTAAAAACAGAGCCAGCATATTGCCTCCAAAATCCGGATCCTCATTTTACCCACCTTGGAAGGATGGAAGGCTGAGTCAACCTTGAGCCGGTGATGAGATTTGAACTGCTAACCTGCAGATCTAGAGTCAGCTTTAGTGGCCTGCAGTACTGCACTCTACCTGCTGTGCCACCTCAGCTCTATTTATTATTATATATTATATAATATATATATAACACTACTCACACTACTCACCAGAGCCTACACAACTTTTGCCAGACCCATCCTTGAATACAGTTCATCTGTCTGGAACCCATACCACATCTCGGACATCAACGCCCTAGAAAATGTCCAAAGATACTTCACCAGAAGAGCCCTTCACTCTTCCACTCGAAACAGAATGTCCTACGAAAGCAGACTATCAATCCTAGGTCTAGAAAGCTTACAACGCCTAAAACACGATCTAAGTATTGCCCACAAAATTATATGCTGCAACGTCCTACCTGTCAATGACTACTTAAGCTTCAACAGCAACAACACAAGAGCACGCAACAAATTCAAACTTAATATTAATCGCTCCAAGCTTGACTGTAAAAAATATGACTTTAGCAACCAAGTTGTCGAAACGTGGAATTCATTACCGGACTCAGTAGTGTCAACCCCTAACCCCCAACATTTCTCCCTTAGACTCTCCACGATTGACCTCTCCAGGTTCCTAAGATCTGGATACTAAGCAGGGTCCAAGCATCATTCACACTTGACTGGGAGACTACTGAGAACTCTAAGAACTGTAGGCTAGATTTAGTAGTCAAAAAGCATTTTGGAAGAAAGCGGCAGTAAATCATCTCCATGCAGTTTCCAAAAAAACTGCATGGATGTGTCAAAGAAGTTACCAAGGGTTGAGCTTACCTCAGAGGGGGCTTTACTTACAGCCATATTTATTGAACAGTTAGTGCATCTAGGAAATGAGTTTGTAAATGTACAAGGAACAAGTAATGTAAATTTAATATGTCTGTCTGCCAAAGTTTTAGATTTGTATTTAATTTGCCTTGTGGGTCTTTGAGGTTCTTCCTGAAAGCTCTAAAAATGGCTGTCTTACATTTTACAATGCGTTTCCAAAACAACTTAATATGATTTGTGCTTCAGACGGGAATTCGAGTTATGATTATTTCCTCCCCTTCAAATCATCAAGGCTTCCTGACTAGGTTCGACGGAAAAACAGAACTGTTTTAACAGTCTTTTATATCCAAGATTTGTAAAGGATCAATATAGTTCCCATCAGGACAATAAATTATTTACCGAAACACTTCCAGGAATTAAAATGTTCACTTTTTATTAACATTTTTCTTCTTGAACAGGAAACTTTTTCATTATGTTGGCCAGCTGGTGTTTGCCCAATGTCACTCAAAAACCATGGATGGTACACAAACAATTATTTTAGGATTAGATTTTAGGATTGCTACTATTTTATAAAGAGGAGCCATACCCAAATGAAATATTTCTCCTGATATGGCTATCGAAAGTCTAGTGGTTAAGGTACGGGCCTAAAAACCAGGAGACTGAGTTCTAGTCCCAGTTGGATGACCTTGGACCAATCACTCTCTCTCAGCCCAATTGACTTGATAGGAGTCTTGTTGTGGGGAAAATATAGGAAGGAAGGAAGGAAGGAAGGAAGGAAGGAAGGAAGGAAGGAAGGAAGGAAGGAAGGAAGGAAGGAAGGAAGGAAGGAAGGAAGGAAGGAAGGAAGGAAGGAATAGCAAAAGCAATAGGTACAGTGGATAGACAATGACTACAATTATATATATAAATTATGATAGACAGACAGACAGACAGACAGAAATGTTTTTCTCTTGAGTCACCTATATACAGTATACCCAAATATGGGAGGGAGCATACTGGCATACAAGCATGGTATGTTTGAATGTATGTTTGGTTTTATAATAAGGGTTTTTTAGTTGTTTTAGTATTGGATTGTTACATGCTGTTTTTTATCACTGTTGTTAGCCGCCCCAAGTCCATGGAGAAATCCAATTAATAATAATAATAATAATAATAATAATAATAATAATAATAATAATGTTCATACATACATACATACATACATACATACATACATGTTTTTCTCTGTCAAATTGTGTGTGTGTACACACATACATACATACACACACACACACACACTCTAAAGGCAAGATATAAGTACAGTAGTCCCTCACCTATTGCTGGTGTTACGTTCCAGACCCGGCCGCAATAGGTGAAATCCGCGATAGGGAATTTGTGGACTGATAGTACTTTAGGGGGGACGCTCCCTGCTCCCTTTCTCCTCCTTCCCACCAGCTCCGGATGCCTGGAGGCGAGCAATGGCCTGCTAACCTTTCCCCCCCACTACTACTTACTCTGCGCCTGAGGAAAAGAAGGGGAGGGGGGCAAAAGAATCGCCACCCCCGAGCATTCCCGACCCACTGCTATTCTTTGCAGCAGTTCGGCCAAACATTATCTTTTTTGCCTTGCCCCGGCTGGAAAGTCCCTAGTGAGCTGCCTCGGCTGGTTCTTTTTTTCCTCTCTCTCTCTTTTCTTTTCTTTTTTTTCCCCTCCACCTGCCCAGCACTTTTTCTCCCGCCCTCGAGCCCAGTTTGGAAATCCCTGCCACATCGCGTTCCTTTCTTTGCTCACGCTCGCTCGTTCGCGCGCTGCCGGGAGCTCTTTCTACAACCCCAAGCACACCGCCACCACCACCGCCGCCAACCACTAAGCGCTCCTCCAAAGACTGCCTTCTCGGCACTGGCGAGGCGGGTTGAACGAGGGATCGGGCCTCCGCCGGAGCTCAGTCCCCGCCCCGCTCATCATTCGCCCAGCCGTGGGCTGGTTGGCTTGTCCTGCCCTTCCAAACTTCTAAGCGCCGTATCTGTGCCAACGCTGACTTCAAAACCCGCGATGAAGTGAAGCCGTGGTGGGTGAAGCGTGATATACCGAGGGACTACTGTAAATATATAAAGGGACATAGAGCATTACTATCTCAGGATCTGAGAGCAGTTAAAGATTTCGTTCTGAGGCCACCATGTCTCCGCAGACATTGTCAATCTTTTGATGGACTTATAGTCTTCTGTGAAGATTGTTCCAGATTAACTTGTTTCCTATTAAGTGATGTTTCATCCAGCCCATCACCAGAGCACATTCCTGTTCTATGTACAAGTTCTGTGTTAAAGATCTGTTTTTCCTGTTGCACTTTATTTTTAAAAAAAATATATTTTTGATAGTTTAATTGATTGTGTTCCTCTACTTTGGCTTCTGTTGTCAACATTGCCTTCTGTTGTGGGGGATGCATCCGAATAAACTGGCAGAATAGATATTGTAGATAAGTATGACTACTTTACACTGACCCTATACAAATGAGCTATACAAGTACTATTTGTTTCCTGCCTATTCAACAGAGATATCTCCCGTTGCTTGCTAGACATTCCTCTTAAGCACAGAGACCAAGGATTGAACTTGAGATCTTAAGTGTATAAAGCTGAGCTGGGGTAGCACAGTGGCTAGAATGCAGTATTGCACGCTCCCTAATGGCAATGGTTCGATCCTGACCTACTTAAGGTTGATTCAGCCTTCCATTCTTCTGAGATTGGTAAAATGAGGAGCTAGATCGTTGGGGGCAATATGCTGATTCTGTAAATCACTCAGAAAGGGCTGCAAAGCATTATGAAGTGGTATTTAAGTCTAAATTAGTGGTTCCCAAACTTTTTTTGGCCATACCCCACCTAAGCATCTCTAAAATCCTGATTCCTCCCCCCCTCCATGACATATAATTCTAACTATTCAAACATTGAATTCCTGCTCACGTGGAGGAAGTCTAAAAGGCCATTAACTTGGATTGTTTATTTATTTGTTGTTTGATTATTATTTATATGCCACCCATTCCAATAGGACTCAGGGCGGCTAACAATAATCATAAATACTAAAAGCAATAATACAAATACTAAAAGCAATAATACTAAATACTAAAAGCAATGTCGCTTGGCGGGACCCAGGGGAAGAGCCTTCTCTGTGGCGGCCCCGGCCCTCTGGAACCAACTCCCCCCAGAGATTAGAATTGCCCCCACCCTCCTTGCCTTTCGTAAGCTGCTTAAACCCCACCTCTGCTGCCAGGCATGGGGGAACTGAGATACACTTTCCCCCTAGGCCTTTAAAATTTTATGCAGGGTATGTTTGTATGTATGATTGGTTTTTATATAATGGGTTTTTAACTGTTTTTAGTATTGGATTATTGTTATACACTGTTTTATTACTGTTGTTACCTGCCCCGAGTCTGCGGAAAGGGGCGTCATACAAATCCAATAAATAAATAAATAAATCAGTAAGTAAGTAAGTAAGTAAGTAAGTAAGTAAGTAAGTAAGTAAGTAAGTAAGTAAACAAACAAACAAACAAATAAACAGTAATAAAACAACAATACTGTAAAATATGTAAAAAGTTAAAAAGCCATACCTGTACATACATTCATTCCTAATTCCAGGCCTGCCGGAAAAGCCAGGTCTTAATGGCTTTCTGGAAGACCGGTAGGGTGGGGATAGTACGGATTTCTGCAGGCAGTTGATCCCAAAAGGTTGGAGCCGCCACAGAGAAGGCTCTTCCCCGAGGCCCCGCCATCCCACATTGTTTGGTGGATGGGACGTGGAGAAGGCCAACCCTGTGGGCCCTTACTGGTCGTAGCGAAGTATGAGGCAGGAGGCGGTAAATAGTATGGCCCTGAGCCATTTATACAATTGCCCCCATTAAAAATCAAATTGTCCCCCTATGGGGCGTGGGCCTTAATGTTGGGAACCACTGGTTTAAATGTTATCCCTATACATTCTCCTAGGGGTAGGCAAAGTTGGCTCTTCTATGACTTGTGGACTTCAACTCCCAGAATTCCTGAGCCAATCATGCTAGGTCAGGAATTCTGGGAGTGGAAGTCCACATATAATAGAAGAGCCATCTTTGCTTACCCCTGCCCTAAGCAATTGTGCAGTCCTCATATCTTCCTTTTGACCAAAACACATTAAGCACAGCCCCTTTCCTATAACAAGTACAGGCACTGGAAATCTCAATGTTATTTCATCTTCTGAACATGGATCTCCAGTGTGGAATTGTAATTAAATCACTGAGCCAACAAATATTTCAGGGCCTCCTATTCCCTCAATCTACCCCATTGTGAATCAGATTGTTTCTGAGAGAATATTTGCGCTGCAGGCAAGTTTCGTCACCTAGAATGAAGGTATTGAGAGCACGCAGAATTTATGTATTTATTTATTTATTTTTATTTATTTATTTATTTTGTCCGATACACAATGAGGGTTTTAGTGGGTATATATCTATATACACATAGTAAAATACATGATGAAGGTTATAGAGGAGATACTCATAGTAAACTATATCTAAGAAATAATAGAAAGAAGGTATAGTAATAGAACGTATCAATGAAAGAATAGAAGAAGAGATATAGGAATAGAAGAAAGGTATAGGAGATATAGGAGAGCAATAGGACAGGGGACGGAAGGCACTCTAGTGCACTTGTACTTGCCCCTTACTGACCTCTCAGGAATCTGGATAGGTCAACCGTGGATAATCCAAGGGTAAAGTGTTGGGGGTTTGGGGATGACACTATGGAGTCCGGTAATGAGTTCCATGCTTCGACAACTCGGTTACTGAAGTCTTATTTTTTATAGTCAAGTTTGGAGCGGTTAATATTAATTTTAAATCTGTTGTGTGCTCTTGTGTTGTTGTGGTTGAAGCTGAAGTAGTCACTGACAGGCAGGACGTTGCAGCATATGATCTTGTGGGGAATACTTAGATCGTATTTAAGGTGCCTTAGTTCTAAACTTTCTAGGCCCAGGACTGAAAGTCTAGTCTCATAGGGTATTCTATTTCGAGTGGAGGAGTGAAGGGCTCTTCTGGTGAAGTATCTTTGGACATTTTCAAGGGTGTTAATGTTTGAGATGCGATATGGGTTCCAAACAGATGAGCTGTATTCGAGGATGGGTCTGGCAAAAGTTTTGTAAGCTCTGGTAAGTAGTGTGAGATTGCCAGAGCAGAAGCTACATAGGATTAGGTTTACAACTCTTGAAGCCTTCTTGGCTATATTTTTGCAGTGGGCTTTGGCACTTAAATCTTTTGTTATTATTATACCAAGGTCTTTAACCAAGTGGGGATTATATGTGATAATTTGATTATTCAGTTCGTATTTGGAGTTCAGATTCTTCTTCCCAATGTGTAGGACAGAGCATTTGCTAGTTGAGATTTGGAGTTGCCATGTGTTCGACCACTCAGAAACAGCGTCAAGGTCTTTTTGGAGAGTAGTTGTGTTATCGGTGGTGTTGAAGAGTTTTACATCGTCGGCAAAGAGGACACAGTTGCTTGTGAAGTTTTTTAAAAAATTCATTAAATGGAAATCCTGGAGTAATGCCTCCTCCTCTTGTCTCTTCCTTTGGACCCAGGCCGTGCGCTGCTCAGGCTTACCGACAAAAAGCTTGAGCGCATGGGGATTGCTCAGGAGAGCTTACGGCAGCACATTCTTCAGCAAGTGCTCCAGCTGAAAGTGAGAGAAGAAGTTCGAAACCTGCAGCTACTCACACAAGGTAGGAAACATTCAACTCAAGGAGAAATGCAGGTGGTAGGGCAGGGAGGTCACCTTCAAGCAGGGAGATAGTCATTCGATGCTCTCCAGCATGAACTTGTGCAACCAGAGCACTCTCCCTCACACCGAGCAAGAGGAAAATAAGAAAAAACAAGGGATTTATATATTCTGGACTACCTGCCTGTTATGATAAGAGCCTCTCTTTTTTTTTGTATTAGAAACAAGCCTTTCTGTTGCTTCCTAACATGTATTTGCATACCCAAGTTGGTCCTTCTGGAGACAAGTATACAGTGGTACCTCTACCTACAAATGCCTCTACTTAGGAACTTTTCTAGATAAGAACTGGGTGTTCAAGATTTTTTTTGCCTCTTCTCAAGAACCATTTTTCACTTACAAACCCGACCCTCCGAAACTGGAACTGGAAAAGGCAGGGAGAATCCTCCGTGGGGCCTCTCTAGGAATATTCTGGGGGAAACAGGGCCGGAAAAGGTGGGGAGAAGCCTCCATGGGGCCCTTCTAGGAATCTCCTGGGGGGAAACTGGTCCACAAAAGCCTCTATGGGGGTCTCTCTAGGAATCTCCTGGGAGGAAACAGGGCCGGAAAAGGTGGGGAGAAGCCTCCATGGGGCCCTTTTAGGAATCTCCTGGGAGTAAACTGGTCCACAAAAGGTGGAGAGAAGCCTCTCTAGGAATCTCCTGGGAGGCCCCCAGAGCCAGAAAAGGTGGGGAGAAGCCTCCATGGGGCCTCTCTAGGAATTTCCTGGGAGGAAACAGGGCCGGAAAAGGGGGGGAGAAGCCTCCATGGGGCCCTTCTAGGAATCTCCTGGGTGGAAACAGTGCCAGAAAAGGCAGGAGAAGCCTCTGTGGGTCATCTCTAGGAATCTCCTGGGAGGAAACAGGGCTGGGAAAGGCAGGGAGACGCCTCCATGGGGCCTCTCTAGGAATCTGCTGAGAGGAAACAGGGCCTCCAGCCTCCCTGTAGTTTCCCCAATTGCACACATTTGCTTTTATATTGATTCCTATGAGAAACAATTGCTTCTTCTTACAAACTTTTCTACTTAAGAACCTGGTCACGGAACGAATTAAGTTTGTAAGTAGAGGTACCGCTGTATTATGGACTACCTGCCTGTTATAATAAGAGCCTTTTTTGTATTAGAAACAAGCCCTTTTTTTTTGCTTCCTAACACATATTTGCATACACAAGTTGGTCCTTCTGGAGACAAGTATATTCTGTGTTAATTAATGGAAATGAAATAGTAATGATTTGCTTCTGTATCACTCACTGTCAGGGTTCTGCACCGGCTTGATACTCGCACTGCCGACGAAAGAATCCATTGTTTGACTTCATATGGGTTGATTTTAAAAGCAGAAGCTTTGTGATTAATTATTTGGATTCTAGTGCTAGTCAATGCAGTATTATTACATGCTGATCTCTTCCATTGTCTGAAATCCAGCTGGCCAATATGAGGAATCTATGTTTTTGTTACATTGTGATATCAGTACTGGCAGGTTTCTGTTATGAATTTATGCTTGCAGGATTGGCACGAGACTGGAACCAACATGTCTAAAAGATGCTAGGTTGGAAAACGAATTTTATAACGTTATCTTATAATGTTGGACTCAAAATATAATAACATTTTAACTCCATGCATCAACTCAGTTTAATGACAGTCTTGTCTTACCTATATGATAAAGTCTAGATCTCAACATAAAACTTTAACTTGCTATTAAGCAAACATCTTCCTATTGTTCTAAATGAGTAAATTGCAGCTAAGAAAGTTGATTTGGAATATCTGTAATCCCTTGATTTCTCCTGCCAAATCAGATTTCTTTCCCTTGACTGAGCTTGATCCAGTCTTGCCTGATTAATCCAAGATAGTAATTGCTTTATTTTCTGAGCCTTATGAAACCTCACGATAGAAATATTACAGACTAGATGTTTAAACCGAATTGCAACAAAAACAATCCAAGCCAAAATAGGTCAACCAAAATGACCCAAAATCACATCCATCAAGCATGGAATGGGACTGTTCACATCCCCTGCTTCGCCGTGCCTGTTTGGCCTCCAGGCTTCTGCCCTCAACCATTTGGGTGCTGCCTTTTCTCCTTGGCCCATTCGCCAAGTGGGCCCAAAAGCCCGTTCACCATGGGCTTTTGGGCGCATGGGACACTTGGCTGCCAGCTAGCCAGAGGAGCAAGAATCCCACCTCCTTCTTCATTCTATTTATTTTATTTATTTATTTATTTATTTATTTATTTGTCCAATACACAAATACATAGGAAGAAAAATAGACATGTAGTAATACATATAAGGATAAAGTGAACTTAGAGGAGAGGATATATGAAAGAAAGAAAATATATATGATATTGTATTCAGTCAGTGCTGCTGTTTTTTCAAAGTTATGTGGTTAGGAAAATAAATCCTGTTTAAGTGAAGAAGGAAGAGGAATGTGAGAAATGCGGCTAAGAGAGAGATAATGGACCGAGTGCTGTATGGAATGTGTTTGAAATACAGGAGAGCAGAGAAATAAACGGAGTTGCTTTATTCATGAAATGATGCATTCATGAGATGATGAATTTACTAAATTTCTACCAGAAACCAGAACACTTGTTAGGGCTGTTAAAAGGCTCAGCTGATTTTTGGCGGGAACAGCAATGAAAGAAGCAGACAGAGGTAAGATCACTTAGCTAGCAAAGCACAGAAAATCGCGTCAGCACCTCACTAGCTCTAAAAAAAAGCTTAGTAAAAGCCATATTCGGAGTATAAGACGCACCCAAATTTTCAGTCTCCTTTAGGGAGGGGAAAAGGTGCATCTTATAGTCTGAAAAATATGGTATTTGTAGGGTCAAAATTAATAACATTATTTTGCCAAAAAGGAAACGTATGCATGTAGGTGATATCCTCAGCTGTGATGCAGGGAAAAAAAGAAAGATAGGGAACTGTGAATAGGGTTTTTTTTTTTCCATTAATGCAAAATATCTGGGACAAGTGAGGACAATTCTTTTCAAGTAGTTGACCTTGAGGGAACCAATCCCTAAGATTCACCTGTTGACTGAAGTTAATGCTATGCTAACCAAGGTTCTGAATTAGATTAGATTAGATTAGATTTATTGGATTTATATGCCACCCCTTTCCATAGACTGGGGCGGCTCACAATGGTAAACAATACATATTAACAAATCATATATTTAGCAATCTAAATTACAGTTTTAAGTTAAAAAGTCCAAAAGAAACCCCAATATATAAAAAACAAGCACACAGTCGAATCATACGCAGAAACTACATGGGCAAGGGGGAGATGTTTCAATTCCCCTATGCCTGATGGCAGAGGTGGGTTTTAAAGAGTTTCCGAAAGGCAAGGAGGGTGGGGGCGTTCCTAATCTCTGGGGGGAGCTGGTTCCAGAGGGTCGGAGCCACCACAGAGAAGGCTCTTCCCCTGGGTCCCGCCAGACGACATTGTTTAGTCGACGGGACCCGGAGAAGGCCAACTCTGTGGGACCTAACCGGTCGCTGGGATTTGTGCGGCAGAAGGCGGTCCCGGAGATATTCTGGCCCGATGAATCCTTCACACAACTTAGATTGGGATCAATAGAAATCTGTAGTGCTTTTCATAGATCAGTGATGGCAAACCTTTTTTTCCTCATGTGCCAAAAGAGTGTGGGAGTGCACACACCTATAATTCAATGCCTGGGGAGGGCGAAACAGCTTCCCCTGCTCCCTAGAGGCCCCATGGAGGTCGGAAAAGGCCTCTTTCCCAACTTCTGTTGGGCCCAGTAGGCTCATGTTTCACCCACCCAAGGCTCCAAACGCTTCCCTGGAGCCAGGGGAGGGTAAAAATGCCCTCCCACATCCCCCCAGATGCCCTCTGGAAGCCAAAAATTCCTTCCCAGAGTCTGTGCAAGCTAAAAATCAGCTGGCCAGCACACACAGGTACATTGGAGCTGAGCTAGGGCAACAGCTTGTGTGCCAGCAGATATAGCTCCACATGCCACCTGTGGCACTAGTGCCATAGGTTCGCCATCACTGGTTTAGATATAGCCTTGAATGGAAGACAAGGGCTCACCTCAGTGGAATGACTTGACCAAGATATTTTGTAAGCTATCCCACTGGTCTGATTTTGTTGAAACTAAATTATGTCATGACCAACGGAATTCATTTTCTCACTTTCCAATATTCCAGTTGTATGCCACCCTCTTGATGTTGTATAGGAAGCCTTGTGGCAACATGTGCTTAAATTCAAACTACTGTAATGCTGTTGGGAATAATATCAAAGGATGTTGACTTTTGTGAATGTGGGAAATCTACACCGGAGATTAGAAAATTTATTCATAGGAAAAGAATTGTTTTAAAAAGCAACTTGTCAAACATTATCCATGCTTTTATACATCTAAATCAATCAACTACTTGGAATATTGTGCACAATGTTAGTCTTCAAAGTGGATTTCAAAAAAGATAGTATACCATAGATCTTCTTATAGAAAGCCTTGGAGATCTGGATAGAGAGAAACAGATTTAGATTCAACACTAATAAGACTGGCTGCCTGTAGGTTTTACAATTCTCCTCCCACTCACCCTCTAGTACTTTACAGTGATGGCGAACCTTTTTTTCCTTGGGTGCCCAAAGAATGTGGGCACATGCTATCATGAATGAGCGAGTGCCCACACCCATAATTCAATCCCTGGGGAGGGCAAAAACCCCTTTCACCGCCTCCCCTGGAAGCCCTCTAGAGGCCAAAAATAGCTTTCCCAACTTCTGGTGGGCCCAGTAGGCTCATGTTTTGCCCTCCCCAGGCTCCAAAGGCTTCCCTGGAACCAGGAGAGCTTAAAAACATAGAAACAATTTTTGAGTGTGCTGAACTGGATATAATGATGAGAAGGTTGAAGGGACAAGAAGAAACAGAACATTATAAAGTCTAAGGTCTATGATTTGGTTGAGCAGAAGATTAAGGAATAATTGAACAATGAAATATATTGCAAATAAGTAAATAGTAATAGTTAAATAGCTATAAATCTGTAAATAATAAAAATTGTAATCTATTATTAGAATGCCAAGTATATAAGAACAAAAGAGAAAGTTTTAGTATTAAATATAAGCATATGTTTTCTTGCATGATAAGATTTGTAAAGGTTTTTCTTCAGAAACTTTTTAGAAGAGCGGAACGGTAGGAGCTCCTATATTTATTGTATGTTTGTTGGTGTTTTGTTTTGTTTTAATTAAAAAATGGGGGTTTTTTTAAAGTAAAGACATTAATAGAGAGATTGTTTTCTAGAAGCCAATAAACAGCAAGGAAAAATACATCTTCCAGGATGGAATTTTTGGAACTTTTTATGGTTCCAAGCTCTGCAGTAGATAATTATGTATCTGGTGTTGTGTTTGGGCCTGGGCCTGCCGTTGCTCCCACAGATGGGAGAGACGCGGCACAAAGTGAATGTGAAAGCCTGGCTGACAGCCAGGAAGATGTGGCAGACAGCCAGGAAGATGTGGCAGACAGCCAGGAGGATTCAGCAGACAGCCCAGGGGATTTGGCCTGCAGTCCCTCACAGTCTTTCCTCGCTCAGTTCGTCTGCAGATCAATGCATTGATCTATGTAGCCGAAGAGCTATGCAAAGAAGGGATCGCTTTAAGGAGTATTACAAATCATTATAGGAGCACCTGGGCTGGGTGTGGTTCCCTTAAGGCAGTGCTTTTCAACCTGTGTGCCGCGGCACACTAGTGTGCCGCGAGACATGGTCAGGTGTGCCGCGAGGCAGCTCTTGCAAGTGGGAGCTCCAGGGCTGAGGCTTCAGCCCTGGAGCTCTCACTTGCAGAAGCCGCCCCCCGGCTATTGCCTGCCGCCGCCGCTATTGACACCACCGTTCCCTGTAGGCTGCGCGTGTGAGCGCCCGCGCACCCCAAAATACCCCCCGCGCGCCCTTTTCCATGGGGGGGCGGGGGCGGGGAGGCGCCGGCAGTAGAAGGCGCTGCCCCCGCCCGCCCGATCCACTCCCTCTCCTCCTCTTCTGCCGAAAGAAACGCGCGGAAGCTGCCTGCTTGAGCCTCACGTTGCTCCACCCCGCTTCATCCTGCTTGTCATCCTCCGCTGTGTTTTCTGGGGGGATTGGCGGGAAAGCCCTGTGCCGGCCAGGAAAGCCGGGTTTGCTTTCCGTGAAAGCAGCGCGCTTTTTAAACACGCTGCTTTCCTGCACCTCTTTCCTGGGGGGGGAGTGGCATCAGCGCCACCCCTCTACGAGCAGCAAAAGCCTCAGCGACGGGGCACGCCGTTTGCCTTTCGGCTCCGTCGCTGAGGCTTTTGCTGCTCGTGGAGGGGAAGGCGCCGATGCTGAAAGGCAAACGGCGTGCCCCGCCGCTTAGGCTTTTGCTGCTTCTGGAGGGGTGGGCGCCGATGCCGAAAGTCTCAGTGACGTTTGGCTGCCAGGGGGGCGGGGAGGAGAAAATCCTCCCCCCCTCCAGGAGCAGCAAAAGCCTAAGCGGCGGGGTGCGCCGTTTGCCTTTTGGCATCACCGCCACCCCTCCACGAGCAGCAAAAGCCTCAGCGACGGATCGCGCCATTTGCCTTTCAGCTCCGTCACTGAGGCTTTTGCTGCTCGTGGAGGGGGGGTTGGCGGTGCCGATGCCAAATGCTTTCCCTCCACGGTGGGGGGTGCAGGGCAGGCGCAGTCAGGCCCAGGAGACAAAGAGGGAATGAGAGAAAGGAAAGAGACAGAAAGGGAGGGAGAGAAGGAAAGAGTGAGAGATAGAAAGAATAGAGAGAAAGAGGGAATGAGAGAAAGGAAAGAGACAGAGAGAGAGAGAAAGAAAATAAGAGATAACGAGAGAGCAACAGAGAGAGAGAGAGAGAGAAAGAACAAGAGAGAGAGAGCATGAGAGAGAGAGAGAGAGAGAGAGAGAAAATAAGAGACAGAACGAGAGAGAGAGCAACAGAGAGGGAGAAAGCATGAGAGAGAGAAAGAACAAGAGAGAGAGAAAGAAAATAAGAGACAGAACGAGAGAGAGAGAGAAGGAAAGCAAGAGAGAAAAAGAGATAGCAAGAGAGAGAGAAAGCAAGACAGATAGGGAGAGGAAAGGAGAGCGAGAGAAATGAGAACAAAAAGGGGAGAAAAAAGGAGAAATGAGAAAATGATTGAGGCAGAGAATGAGAGGAGAGAGAAACAAAAGAGAGAGAGAGGTGATTCTTGAAGCATATGGTAAAAAGCATCCAAATAATAAGAAAACCCTCCCAGCCCACACCTGTTTTTGAAAAGAATAAAAGAGAAAAAAAACCCCAGCCCTCAACTGGTTTTGGAAATAGTTCGAGTGTGTATACACACATACACATGAGGGGGGGGAGAGAGACAGGGATGGAAAAAGAGGAGAAGTGAGAGGGAGAAGGAATGAGGGGGAAAGGGAGGAAGAGAGAGAAATGAGAAACATGAGAGAGAAAAGGGGGAAAGACAGGAGAAGTACCCAGAAATGAGACAGTGGTATAAATTTCAGGAGGGATGATTGATGATTGACTGTATTTATAAGGGGATGTTACATGGGATTGTATATATGAGGGGGTTATTTATGTATGTATGTATGTATGTATGTATGTATGTATGTATGTATGTATGTATGTATTTATTTATTTATTTATTTATTTATTTATTAGATTTGTGTCATTTTGGTTGGTGGTGTGCCCCAGGATTTTGTAAATGTAAAAAATGTGCCGCGGCTCAAAAAAGGTTGAAAATCACTGCCTTAAAGAGGGCTAAAGGGATAAAAAGGGAACAAGGGCCAAGGCAACCTGTGGCTGTTTATCTGTGTTGTTTTGTGGTTCCTGCTTCGAAGTTTCGGTGCCGTTGGAGTTTTCAACCCAGCTTTGTCAGACAAGTGGGAGGTGAAAACTCTGGGACTTGCTGTTTGCTTCAAAGATTCAAAAGGACTCCTGAAACGTCTTTGCTCATTCCAGGTTGTCTTTGTTTTTGCCTGTGTTTTTTGTATGCGGCTGAAGTAAGCCTTGCATTGTTTTCAGACATTAAGAACTGTTTTTTTGAGTAAGCTATTTTTGTTTATCTAATACAAGTTTGCTGATTAGCAGAGCACGTGTGTGTTTGATTTCTTTTCCTCGGACTATTACGCATTGCCGAGCCAGTCAGGCAGAACATCTACTGGTACAAAAAATAGTTTTGAAAGAGACCGTCAAATGTAAGCTGTCTTGCCAGGGCTAGATCTCATGTTGAAAACACAAGAGGTTTTTCTTGGTGGGTTTTTTTTTTAACCTTGTAATCTCTGCCATCTTCTGACTGAGCTCTGCCAATGGTTGATCACACATGCTAGAAGTCAGGATGTTTCAGTACAAAAGTGTCATGAATTTATGTGTAAATATTGTCACTATTTTCAAAACACATAAGGGAATGTGAAAATCAGAAAGAAAAAAAGAATGGCACTGCATATTATTTAAGCAGAATCTATTCTGCTGTAGAAAGGGGGAAAATGTAAAACACATTCCCGCTTTGGGGCTGGGGGAAGAAATATTTGTAGCAGTTTGCTAACACGATAGCAGGGAGAGTTCTTGCACATTCACCACTGCTTGGCACACTGATATTTTCATTTAAGTACCCGTATAGTAAACGTCTATCCAGGTCATGGAGAGTCATCTAGGTCAATGTTTCCCAACCTTGGCAACTTGAAGATATCTCGCTGGCTGGGGAATTCTGGGAGTTGAAGTCCAAATATCTTCAAATTGCCAAGGTTAGGAAATACGAATCCCAGCGACCGATTAGGTCCCACAGAGTGGGCCTTCTCCGGGTCCCGTCAACTAAACAATGTCGGTTGGCGGGCCCCAAGGGAAGAGCCTTCTCTGCGGCGGCCCCAACTCTCTGGAACCAACTCCCCCCCAAAGATTAGAACTGCCCCTACTCTCCCTGCCTTTCGTAAACTCCTTAAAACCCACCTTTGTCGTCAGGCATGGGGGAACTGAATCACCTCCCCCGGGCATGTACAATTTATGCATGGTATGTTTGTGTTTATGTTTGCTTAGTAAATGGGGTTTTTTAAATATTTTAAATTATATTTAGATTTGTCATGAATTGTTGTATCCTGCTGTGAGCCGCCCTGAGTCTGCGGAGAGGGATGGCATACAAATATAAATAAATAAATAAATAAATAAATAAATAAATAAATAAATAAATAAATAAATAAATAAATAAATAAATAAATAAATAAATAAATAAATAAATAAATAAACAAACAAACAAACAAACAAACAAACAAACAAACAAACAAACAAACAAACAAACATGTATATATATGTATATATATACCAAGACCGTCATATATATCCCCAAAGTGCTTTTCCAGAAGGCAACTGGATTTTGCTTTTCCTGGAAGACATTTTGCTGCTCATTCATGAAGCTTCTTCAGTTCTGGAAGACGTTCTGGAGAACTGAAAAAGTTTTTTGGATGAGAAGTGAAACGCCTTTCAGGAAAAAACAATGCCCAGTTGCCATTTGAAAAAGCACCTTTGGAACTACCAATATAGTAAGAACATAAGATGAGCCATGCTGAATCAGGTCAAAGCCCAACGAGTCCAGCGTTCTGTGTCACACAGTGGCCCACCAATAGTACATGGGGACCTTGAGCAGAAAGAGAAGGCAAAACCTTCCCTTTCCCTTGACCCCCAACAAATGGTACAATAACCACCGATACACTTGGCATCCATGAATCTATCTAATCCTGCCTTGAAGCTATCCAGGCTGACTGTTGTCACAGCCTCTTCTGGAAGTGAATTCCATAAACCAATGACCCTCTGGGTGAAGAAATATTTCCCATTATTTTTTCCTTGCTTTCTTACCTATGAGCTTTAGGGAGTGCCCCCTCGTCCTAGTATTGTGTGATAGAGAAAATAATTTTTCCCTATCCACCTTTTCTATCCCCTGCATGATTTTATACACTTCAATCAAGTCACCCCTTAAACACTGTCTTTCAAGGCTAAAGAGACCAAGATGTTGCAATCTGGTTTCATAAGGGAGGTGCTCCATTTTATTGATCATTCTTGTTGCCTTTTTTTGCACCTTTTCCAGTTCCATTATATCCTTCTTGAAGTGCGGTGACCAGAACTGTACTCCAAATGTAGTCTCACCATCGATTTGTAGAGAGGCAAAATAACACTTGCTGACCTATTTTCAATTCCCCTTCCTAACCATGCCAAGCATGGAATTTGCTTTTTTTTTTTTTTTTACTGCTGCTGTGCACTGGGTTGACATCTTCATTGAGCTGCCCACCAAAACCCCAAAATCCCTTTCTTGGGTTGTCTCAGAAAGCATGGTCCCCAGTACTTCTCTTCATTACAGTGCTTATTGTGTAAGAGTCCCTTGACTTGTTTTGCATTTTAAAAGCATCTGCTTACTATTTTTTTTGTTCTTCTTTAAACTTCCTTCCTTCCTTCCTCCATTCATTCATTCATTCATTGATTCATTCATTCATTCATTCATTCATTCATTTGATTTATAGGTCGCTCTTCTCCAAGCGGACTCAGGGCAGCTTACAAGGATAAAAAACACAATAATAAAATTATAAAATACAGCATAAAGCCCCAATAATACACATTGATTCTTCAGACATTCATAGCAGGTGGCCGGAGCAGAGTAGAATGCTTAATAGCCCCAGGCCTGTCGACAGAGCCATGTTTTAAGGGCCTTTCCAAAGGCCATGAAGGTGGGGGCCATACGAATCTCTGGGGGAAATTGGTTCCGTAGAACCGGAGCAGCCACAGAGAAGGCCCTTCCCCGCGGCCCCGCCAGGCGACATTGCTTGACTGACAGGACCTGGCGAAGGCCGATTCTGTGGGCTCTGACCTGCCGCTGGGATGTATGAGGCAGAAGACGGTTTAAGGAGAAGAACATCAATTTTTTCGGTATTATTTATTTATTATTTTTTCTCCACCATAAAAGGAACATCAATTTTCAAATGGCTTCTTATTCAGCTTTAGACCCGTTCAAAACCTACTTCATTTTCAGGAACAGTCCACACCATGCATCTTCAGATCATGACCTGATTTTTTTTTCTTTAATCTTAAACTTATATGTTGAACTTGATGATGGCAGCTTTTTGAATGAGATGTAAATGGAAGCTGGCCCAGTTTCTCCATCACTGATTATTCCCCGAGGCTCGGGTGATTGACACTTATAGGTCACGCTTCTCATTTTATGGAAAACGTATCCCAAAGCACCTTTAACTTCCTTGACCTATTGATCCCATTCTATTTTATCCTTACCCCGGTCTCCAGCCTCCTGCTTGGAGCAGTTTTCTTCTGTCACCTATCACTTGCCTTCTCTCTCTCTCCATAGCCCAACACACTCATACACACACACACCAGTAACAATCATTAGGCAGCGGCATATGCCTGGGATAAATGCTATCCACTAGGTGCTATAGTTGGAAGAGAAGCAAGCACTTGGAAGCCAAGCAGCAACTGGGAGCAGAGTTACTAGTGCTGCTAATGAGAGTGTGGAAATACATTTTATGTTTATGCCAGTTTTATTTCCATAATTGTCTGCCAGAAGAGGATTGTTCTGGTTTTTGTGTTAAATTTATATTTACCAACAAAGAAATAAAGGGGAACTAGTATAGATTTATTTCAAGCGGTTTAACTCTCGTCAGCGGAAGCAGTATGCTCCATCCCATATTGGGTAGACCAGGTTGCCCTGATTAAAAAAACAACAACACTTAATCTCTCCCTTGGCATAGCTGACAAAACCAGGAGAGCCCGTGGCTTAGAGGTTAATACATCTACCTAATATGTAACCTGGGTTCGAGTCCCAGTAGGTTAGGGCTAGCTGATTAGAGCTAAATATATGGAAATAGATCTATACTAGTCTCCTTTTATTGCTTTGCCGGTAAAATATAAATTTAACACAAAAATAGTTTGTTGCAAGATCCTTAAAACCTAGGTTTATAGAATTTATACATGGTATGCTTTTATGTATGAGTGGTTCTTTAAATTGAGGTTTTTTAGATTGTTTTTAATATTAGATTTGTTTACATTGTCTTTTTATATTGTCGTTAGCCAACCCGAGTTTTCGGAGAGGGGCGGCATACAAATCTAATAAATACAAATACAAATACAAACTGCTTGTAAAGGCCCCTGGATTGGGGCTGAAAGTTTAAGTTTAAGTTTAATCAGATTTGTATGCCGCCCCTCTCCGCAGACTCGGGCTAACAGCAATAACAATACAATGTAAAACAAATCTAATATTTAAGTTAATTTAAAAAACACCACAAATTAAAACCAATCATACATACTAGCGTACCATGCATAAATTTTATAAGCCTAGGGGGAGGGAACATGTCAATTCCCCCATGCCTGACGACAGAGGTGGGTTTTAAGGAGCTTACGAAAGGCTAGGAGGGTGGGGGCAACTCTGATATCTGTGGGGAGTTGGTTCCAAAGGGTCGGGGCCGCCACAGAGAAGACTCTTCCCCTGGGTCCCGCCAAACGACATTGTTTAGTTGACGGGACCCGGAGAAGGCCAACTCTGTGGGACCTAACTGGTCGCTGGGATTCGTGCGGTAGAAGGCGGTCCCGGAGATATTCTGGTCCAGTGCCATGAAGGGCTTTATAGGTCATAACCAACACTTTGAATTGTGACCGAAACTGATCAGCAACCAATGCAGACTGCGGAGTGTTGGTGTGACATGGGCATATTTAGGAAAGCCCATGATTGCTCTCGCAGCTGCATTCTGCACGATCTGAAGTTTCCGAACACTTTTCAAAGGTAGCCCCATGTAGAGAGCATTACAGTAGTCGAGCCTCGAGGTGATGAGGGCATGAGTGAAAGGCAAAAGTGGAAGCTGTATCGCCCGTCCCATATTTGAGTAAACCAGATTGCTCTGATGGAAAAAAAAATACTTGTATGTATTGCAAGCTGCTCTATTCTTCTTAAAGGATAGGGCCAAAGACAGTTTGACTTTGATTTTTAGAACTGGGGAAATAGTCATTCTTTTGGTCCGTCCTCATCTTAGCAGCTTTGTGGGTTTAGCTAGCTTAACTTGACCTTTATAACACTCAACTGAGCTGCTTCTGTGCCTTCTCATCTTCTAGCTCAGTGGTTCTCAACCTTTCTAATGCCGCAGCCTCTTAATATAGTCCCTCATGTTGGGTGACCCCCAACCATAAGTCTAGCACCAATTCTCCCAACAGAGCTTTAAGCTGATTGGCAGGAAAGTCAGAGGAACACCCCCGCTGTAAATGCCTGATTGGTCGGATTGTAAAAATATGTTCCAAGGTGCCAGAATAGAAGCATTAGTTCCTAACACCATGGGAAATTTGTCTTTTTCAATCCTCTTAGGTGACCGCTCTGAAATTCGACCCTCAAAGCGGTCCCAACCTCAGGTTGAGAACCACTGTTCTAGCTAAACTTAAACCAAGCGGAATTAAAGACTTGACTTCATCAACTCTGGGTTGTTGCTTTTTAAAGTTTCTTTCTATTCTCTTTTGAAGCATTTTACCTAGGTGTGTATTTTTGTGTCCTTTCAATTAGCTTAATAGAGGAATTATCTTAAAATGGATTTGAAATCCAGTGTGATAGGCTTCATTGTTTTGGTTTTTTAAAATATAATTTATTAGTTTTATAAAAAGGGAAGGGGGAGAAGGGAGTACAAAGTCAAAAAAGGGGGAAGGGAAAGGAGAGTACAAGTATAATAAGTTTAAAGGTAAAATTTAGAGAGAGTTACAGAGGTCCATTATATTCCTTAATATACATATTGTTACAGTAGTTGTATTCATGTTTCATTCTTAGTTTAAATTCCAGTGACCATATTTATTATCTTTACCATATATAGCTTAACAAATCTAAGGAGGAGATGGGGTAGGAAAGGGATTGTCTGCTTCGACAGCAAACATTGAATTTAATGACTTGTCGTTCTTATTAAGCGGTGAAAATAGGAAATGAGAATAGTAAAGTATGTAAGAATTAAAGTTAAGAGTTATTGAGTTAGGTTTTTTTCCCAATGATTGTCTGGGCATATCGGTAGAATTGAACTCAGACAGCTTTTGGATTGCTTCGTATTCTAGATATCCATTGGTACCACTTCTCCCAGGCCTTATAGAAATCTGATTCTTTTTTGTTTCGCAACTCCATCGTCATTTTAGAGCAGTGGTCCCCAACGTTTTTTCCACCAGGGACCAGTTTCAGCAAGACAATTTTTCTATGGCCCGGTGGGAGCGGAAAGGGGTGTGGTTGGGGGCGGGATTAAGCATGGGGGTGCTGGTCCTCCCCACCCCTCTTTACCGCCATCGCTCTATGGCTGGCAGAACCTGCCTCCCAAGCCCTCTTGCCCAGCGGGAGCTAAGCGCTGGAGAGAGGTGGTCCTCTCTCCAGCGCTCCTGCATCTCCCCAGCCAAAAACGCAAAAGCGCCCCGCGGCAGAAGCCAAAAGAGGCTTGAGCCTCTCGGTCCTTCCCGCCCCTCTGTCCCGTCCATCGTCCTGTGGCCGGCAGAACCTGCCTCCTGAGGCGTTTTGCCCGGCAGGAGGTGAAGCGCTGGAGGGAGGGGGTGGCGGCATGAGGGCTAGCAGCTGCTGACTCCACGGACCGGTGCAACATGCCCCGCGGCCCGGTACTGGTCCGCGGCCCGATGGTTGGGGACCCCTGTTTTAGAGAGTTCAGGGCATTCCATAATTTTAGCAATGATATTTGTAGTTGTAGGTATGGTATCTTGTTTCCACTGTTGGGCGTATGTTATTCTGACTGCAGTTAATATTTGTGTGATGAGATATTTGTCTCCTTTTTTAATTGTTTGTCTAAATATGCCTAGTAGAAATAGTTCTGGTTTAGCTGTGATCGGTATCGATATGACTTGGTCTATTATCTTTTTAGTATCTGTCCAGTATTTTATTGCATAGATACAGGTCCACCATAGATGATAATAAGTTCCCTTTTTCCTTTTGCATTTCCAGCATATTGGAGATATGTTAGGGTACATGTATGAGAGTCTAGCCGGTGGTAAGTGTGATAGGCTTCATTGCTATTCTGGTTTGATGAGTGCATTTTGCATTTCTTTTTCGGTTGACAAAAGCAGCGAAACACACAAAGCTTTTATTTTTTTAGTGACCGTTTCCTACTAGGTAAAGATTTGGCCAATACTGTTAGGTCAATTTTCTGAAGAAAAGTTGGACTGGTGTCCTTATCAGTCTTGCTGTCACCTTAATTGAAGGGCAGAGTTTTGACCTTCTCATCCCACTGAGCTCGGCTGAAAAAATTCAATCTGGTCAAAAATTCAGTTCACTCAATTGAGTGAGTGTGGGTAGAATTAGTCTTATTAATTAGTTAAAATGAACAACTTTATTTTATCAATCACTATTTATTAGAAATTAAATATAAATTAAACAATACAGAGAACTGTATAAGATATGTGATGAAATATGTCAAATATATGGTAGCTATGAGAGAAATGGGATATTTCTCTCTTTTTAAACTGTTTAGTTTACTTTTTTTCTTTTTTAGAAACATGGAAGACTGACGGCAGAAAAAGACCTCATGGTCCATCCAGTCTGCCCTTATACTATTTTCTGTATTTTATCTTAGGATGGATCTATGTTTATCCCAGGCATGTTTAAATTCAATTACTGTGGATTTATCTACCACGTCTGCTGGAAGTTTGTTCCAAGCATCTACTACTCTTTCAGTAAAATAATATTTTCTCATGTTGCTTTTGATCTTTCCCCCAGCTAACTTCAGATTGTGTCCCCTTGTTCTTGTGTTCACTTTCCTATTAAAAACACTTCCCTCCTGAACCTTATTTAACCCTTTAACATATTTAAATGTTTCGATCATGTCTCCCCTTTTCCTTCTGTCCTCCAGACTATACAGATTGAGTTCATTAAGTCTTTCTTGATACGTTTTATGCTTAAGACCTTCCACCATTCTTGTAGCCCGTCTTTGGACCCGTTCAATTTTGTCAATATCTTTTTGTAGGTGAGGTCTCCAGAACTGAACACAGTATTCCAAATGTGGTCTCACCAGCACTCTATATAGCGGGATCATAATCTCCCTCTTCCTGCTTGTTATACTTCTAGCTATGCAGCCAAGCATCCTACTTGCTTTCCCTATTGTTCACCCATTTTGAGACTGTCAGAAATCACATTTTTGAGGGTTTATTTAGGTTCCTTTTGTTATAGTTGCTTAATTTGCGTCTTATGATTCAGTTATTGCATATTGTACTGTATTGTTTTGTATTTTCAATAAAATAAACTTTTTTAAAAATCCAGTCAGGTCATTGAATTTATTTGACAAAAATATCTATGCTCTCTCTCTCTCTCTGGGAGAGAGATGCTTGAGAAGACATACTTAATTTCTTTCTTAATTTCCATTCATACAAACCAGCTACCAATCTTCTAAAGATTGCACAAAACCCACAAATATTGCTCATTGAGCAATCAGTTGATGCATCCCTTAGCTTTGTGTGTGGGTTGCTATGCTTTGTGGAAAGAAAGACCACTATGTCAGGAACCTGCTGTTGTGGCTCAGAATTGAATCATATTGGCATCATTTTTCAGACAAGATTTCTTTTTTCATGTAGCATTTTCAACTGGCTTTTGGTAGCCTAATCTCTATGAACTGTACATTTGGCAGGGCAAGTAACAAGTTGCATCAATAATGCAATAGACATGTTCAGCAAAATGGATGCAATTTTACACGGCATTCATTACAAGTAGCTCTTGACTTAAAACCATTCATTTAGTGACTGGTTGTAAGTTACAACGGCACTGAGAAAAGTGATACCATATTTTTCAGAGCATAAGATGCACCGGAATATAAGATGCGTCTTAGTTTTAGGAAAATAGGGAAAAGAATCTGCTTACCAGGTATTCATCTGACTAGCATCCTTAGTCTGGTCAGCTTCAGCACATTATTTTATCCCCTGCTTAAGGGCTTAAAAAAACTTTATTCTGAGAGAGTAACAATGAAAGAGCTTGCAAGCCAGTAAGACCTGGGAACATCATTAGCACCTAGAAAGAAGCAGTCTGAGCAAGTAGAGCAATGGAAAAAACCCTGCAAAGACTTAGGGCTTGGAAAACATTCATCACAGAGAGAAACAATGAAAAAGCCTGCAAGGTAAGAGCTGGGAAGATCATTAGCAGCTACCGTGTTTCCCCGAAAATAAGACACTGTCTTATATTAATTTTTGCTCCAAAAGTTGTGCTACTTCTTATTTTGGGGGGGTGCCTTATATTTCTAAAATAAGACAAATTCACAAGCAGAAAAGCTGACACCCCCAAAGAAAGTGTACCATACGGTACACTGATTACAGTACGGTACCTGTCAGTATGGCACCCACACACACAAACGACGGCACTTATATGGTACTACGCACTGTAGTGGAGACTGTAATGGCGGTGAGACAGCAGCAGACTGTGTCTGCTGTACTGGACGGTACAAAGCGACGGAAGGGGCCAGCAGGGGATGCCACATTATTATGGTACCGCTATGAAAAGCTTTGAATGGTACCGTATGTTTTTCCACCATACCGTATGTAAACTTGACTATGCCTTATTTTCGGGGGGTGCCTTATATTAGCAAATTCTGCAAAACCTCTGACATGCCTTACTTTCGGGGTACATCTTATTTTCGGGGAAACAGGGTAGTTAGGGCTGGGGGGGAAAGCTACATTCAGAATATAAGACGGACCCTAATTATCAGCCTCTTTTAGGGAGGAAAAGGGTGCATCTTATACACTGAAAAATACGGTACATATCACCATTTTCCACACTTATAACCATTGCAGCATCCTACAGTAATGTGATCAAAATTCAGATGCTTGGCAACTGGGGTGTATTTGTGAAGATTGTAATGTCCTGGGGTCATCTGATCACCTTTTGTGACCTTCTAGCAAATAAAGTCAATAGGGAATAGCAATACCACTTAAACGTATATACCATCCTGTAGGGCTTTATACAGCTTTCTCTTGGCTTGTTTATAAGTATCAATTTTATTGCTGGCTTAGAGAGAAAGACTGAGAGAGATGGAGACTGGAAAAGCTCTATGGCCTTGTAAATATATTACTTGTTCTTAGAAATGAGGTCATTGCATTTATGAGCAATAGCACTTTTTAAAAATTATTTTTAAAGGGTTTTTTAATTTTTTCCTCAATTTTAAATTCATGCAAAAGCAGTGCATATACCTACATACATCTCAAAGATATACAAAGTTACACTTTTCTTAATTAATCTCTTTTATATTCACATCGACACCTATATCTTGTTAATACATTTTCAGTCTTTAATCTGGAAGTCAACAATCAATAATCACCTGGTTGATTATTTTCCCCTGTAATTACTAATTCCGCCTCCTTCCCTAAATTCTGAATACTAAAATCATAGCTCTCCTAAGAATTATTGTTTATAATTTTCAACAGCATGTACTTCACTTCATTCTCAAGTCAATATTTTGCTTTTTCACTCTTGAACTTGAGGCTAGTTACAATAGCAGTAGCACATTCTATAAGGCACTGCACACCAAGACAACTAGAAGCAAGAACATTTTTTCCTGAATGCCATCACTCTGCTAAATAATCCCCTCAACACCGTCAAACTATTTGCTAAGTCTGCACTACTAATACTACTAGTTTTTTCTCATCATTCCTATCACCCATCTCCTCCTGCTTATGACTGTATGACTGTAACTTGTTGCTTGAATCCTTACAATTTATATTAATATTGATTGTTTCCTGATTGCTTATTTGACCCCTATGATAATCATTTAATGTTGTACCTCATGATACTTGACAAATATGTATTTTCTTTTATGTACACTGAGAGTATATGCACCAAACACAAATTCCTTGTGTGTCCAATCGCACTTGGCCAATAAAGAATTCTATTCTATTCTATTCTATTCTATTCTATTTATATACCACTTTACAATGTTTTCCAGCCCTCTCTAAGCATTTTACAGAGTCAAATGTTTTCCCCAACAATCTGGGTCCTCATTTTACTGTCCTCAAAAGATGGAGGGCTGAGTCAACCTTGAATTCCGTCAGGATCATATTCCAGGCTGTGGACAGAGTTTGCCTTCAATACTGAACTTTAACTATTGTGCCACCAGGACTCCAAAAGTCACTTAACAACTTTACTAACTTAACAGCTGCAGTGATTCACTTAACAGCTGTGGCAATGAAGGTCGTAAAATGGACCAAAAGTCACTTAATTGTTTTGCTTTTGGGTTCAATTGTAGAAACATAGAAACATAGAAGACTGAGGGCAGAAAAAGACCTCATGGTCCATCTAGTCTGCCCTTATACTATTTCCTGTATTTTATCTTACAATGGATATATGTTTATCCCAGGCATGTTTAAATTCAGTTACTGTGGATTTACCAACCACGTCTGCTGGATGTTTGCTCCAAGGATCTACTACTCTTTCAGTAAAATAATATTTTCTCATGTTGCTTTAGATCTTTCCCCCAACTATTGTAGCCAATAAAATCAGGATATCAGTACTGTAATTAAACCGAGATCTATGTACTGAAATGCTTATATTCCTTTCCCCCCCCTCACTTTTACTTTCTTCTCATTCCCCTGTTTCCATCATTCCCTTGTACATTGTACGTAGACCTTAATGTCCATGTAACTCTCCTTCCAATGGTATTGTTAAATGCTTCAGATTGTATTGCCATTGAAATCAATGTGCTAGGTATATAATTCATCCATATTGTTATTTCAGGTCAAAAGGGCATCTTAGTAGCATGAAAATCAGTCCTTGGAGAGTAATTATGTCTAGGCAGATGAAATTGGGCAAAGAGGTGGAGTCCAATTTAATCAAGGCAAGCAAAGGTTAAAGGTCTATTAAGTTAATCATGATTCAAGGTGACTTTATGGATTGTCACATGTTTTCTTGGCAACATTCAGTAAGTATTTTGAGCTTGCTTCTTCCCAGTCTAGTTTACAGCCCTAGTTTTTGAATAGAATAGAGTAGCATTTTATTGGCCAAGTGTGATTGGACACACAAGGAATTTTTCTCAATGCACATGCTCTCAGTGTAAATCAAAGAAAAGATAAGTTCACCAAGAATCATGAGGTATGACACTTAATGATATTTCGGGTACAAATAAGCAATCAAATCATATTAGGAACCAGTCAATATAAATTGTAAGGATACAGGAAACAATGTTACAGTCATACAGTCATTTGTGGGAGGAGATGGGTGATGGGAACAATGAGAAGATTAATTAATTAATTAATTCATTCATTCATTCATTCATTTATTAGATTTGTATGCCACCGCTCTCCGTAGACTCGGGACGGCTCACAACAATAAGAAAGACAATGTAAGAACAAATCTAATAATTTAAAAAACACTAAAAACCCCATTATTAAAAGCAAGCATACACACAAACATACCATGTATAAACTATATAGGCCTGGGGGAGATGTCTCAGTTCCCCCATGACTGACGGCAGAGATGGGTCTTAAGAACTTTACGAAAGGCAAGGAGGGTGGGAGCAGTTCTAATCTCCGGGGGGAGCTGGTTCCAGAGGGTCAGGGCCGCCACAGAGAAGGCTCTTCCCCTGGGTCCCACCAAATAGTAGTTAATAGTAGTTAATAGTAGTGCTGACTTAGTAAATAGTGTGACAGTGTTGAGGGAATTATTTGTTTAGCAGAGTAATGGTTTTCGGGGGGGAAACTTCCTTGTGTTTATGTCCAGGATGCGAGGGTCAGTAAATATTTTCACAGCCCTCTTTTTGACTCATGCAGTATACAGGTCCTCAATGGAAGGTAGTTTGGTAGCCATTGTTTTTTCTGCAGTTCTGATTATCCTCTGAAGTCTTATTCCTCTGTAGAACTGTATCAGCAGCTCCTTGGGCAGTTTGAACTTTCTGAGTTTGTGCAGAAAGAACATTCTTTGTTGTGCTTTTTTGAGGAGGTTTTTGATGTTAGATGCCTATTTTAAGAGCCTTAGTGGCACAGTTGTTAGAGTGCAGTATTGCAAGCTACTTCTGCTGATCTCCAGTTGCCAGCAGTTTGGCAGATTGAATCTCAGTAGGCTCAAGGTTTACACACCTTCCATCCTTCCAAGGTCAGTAAAATTAAGACCCAGATTGTTGGGGGCAATATGCTTACTCTCTGAAACCACTTAGAGAGGGATATTTAAGATCTTGTGATATGGTCGAACCTAGAAATTTGAAGGCCTCTACTGTTGATACTGTATTGTCTAGTATTGTAAGAGCTGGAGGTATGGTCAGGTTTACCCTAAAGTCTACTACCATTTCTACAAGTTTGAGTATATTCAGTTCCAGATGGTTCCAGTCACACCACTGCTGATATCAACCCAGCAGGATGCCTCACGAGAAAACCTGTTTGAATTAAGGGTATTGAATTCAGCACCACGGAGAGCTACACTTGAGTTTTCCGGATTGGAGAACTTGGTTACTGTCTGAATGGATCTCAAAACTGGAATTACCATCGTAAATTGTGCTAGTCTTTAAGCAGATTATCATGTCGCTGACCTGATTTTACATTTTAAGGGGATCCTTAAGCAAACAATAGGGTCATTAAGCAAACTCATTGTTTGCAATGGTGTGGGGCTTTTTTGGTTGAAAACCAGAAATTAATTCCTGTTTCCAGCAAAATAAATGAATGAATGAATGAATGAATGAATGAATGAATGAATGAATAAATAAATAAATAAATAAATAAACAAATATTGAAAATTGTGGTTGCATGACTGCAGAATGCTGAAAACATCTGTAAATGCAGGCCAGTTGTTGAGGACCCAAAATGGGGTCATGTGACTGAGGGGTGGGGAACTTCAAATCTGTGTTGTAAGTTTTTTTGGGGTGGTGGGATTCATCATAACTTTAGATAGTTGCAAAGTGACCAGTTTGAAATGGAGGACTACCTGTACTACCGTGTTTCCCCGATAGTAAGACAGTGTCTTACTTTCTTTTTACCCCCAAAAGCCCCACTAGGTCTTACTTTCGGGGTATGTCTTACATACCCCCCCCCCCGCCATTTCCCGCCTCCACTCACCAAATTGACAGGGTGAAGTCGGGAAGACCCAGGGAAGGTTTCTTCGGCCGCCCAGCAGCTGATCTGCTCGGCAGCGCAGCAGCAGCCCTGGCGGCGGTTCCCTCCGCTTTGACGGTGCTGGTCCGCTCGCTCGTCCCCGCAACCGACCCGCTTCTCCGACACGCGTCTGGAGGGGAGGAGCCGCTCTGCGCAGTTGGGCAGCCCTGCCTGCCGGAAAGGAGGCGGGCGAAGGAGGGCGCAGCTCCGGCCACCCGCTCGGCTCGCTTCTACAACTTCGGACCAGCGCCGTCCTTCGCCTCGCATTTCCGGGTTGGCGAGCCTGGATTGTTTTTCCTGCGAGCGCTGGTCCCCGCTAAGCCTTCTGCGCCTGACTCGGCGAGGCGAGAGGGAAGAAAGAGAAGTGCAAGTGGATGCGGAGCGCCCGGGGCAGACTCGGGGCAGCTCACAAGAACAAATGTAATATTAAAAACATATAAAACCCTACCATTATTTAAAAAACCAAACAGCAACATTCATACCAAACATAAAACAAAGTATAAAAAAGCCTGGGTGCAAAGTTTCTCAACTCCCCCATGCCTGGCGGTATAAGTGAGTCTTAAGTAGTTTACGAAAGACAGGAAGGGTGGGGGCAGTTCTAATCTCCGGGGGGAGTTGGTTCCAGAGGGCCGGGGCCACCACAGAGAAGGCTCTTCCCCTGGGGCCCGCCAAATGACAATGTTTAGTCGACGGGACTCAGAGAAGGCCAACTCTGTGGGATCTTATCAGTCACTGGGATTCGTGCGGTAGCAGGCGGTTCCAGAGGTACTCTGGTCCAATGCCATGTAGGGCTTTAAAGGTCATGACCAACACTTTGAATTGTGACCGGAAACTGATCGGCAGCCAATGTACATGATGTTTTTCTCACCATGTACATACAGTATATACATTGGAACTAGACTGTGTTATTTTCCCATGTCATATAATATATGTGGGCATATGCAAAATTTTGCATTTGTTTGTTTGTTTATCTTGTCATGTTTATGTAGTGTATATTGGAGGTGGAGGCCCTTTGAGAACTGTATGCAACAAAAATTAATTTTAATGTTTGCCGATTAGTGCACATTCAAAATGGCAATAAAGTTATTCTAAGTGTAAGTCTAATGTGAATTGCAACAATTCACCTGCCTTTTTTGAAGTTGACTAAATTGAGCCACAGTGGCGTGGTGGTTAGAGTGCAGTACGGCAGGCTATTTCTGCTCCCTGTTGGCTGCCTATAATTTGGCAGTTCAAATCATACTAGGCTCAAGGTTGATTCTGCCTTTCATCCTTCCGAGGTGGGTAAGATGAGGACTAAAATTGTTGGGGGCAATTTGCTGACTCTTTACACTGCTTAGAGAGGGCTGTAAAGCATTGAAAAGCAGTATATAAGTGCTATTGCTATTGCAACTAGTCTCAAATTCAAGAGTGGAAAAAGAAAATTATTGACTTGAGAATGTAGTGAAGTACGTGGTGTTGAAAATTATAAACAATAATTCTCAGAAGAGCCATGATTTTAGTATTCAGACCCTGGGGAAGGAGGCGGAATTAGTAACTGTGGGGGAATATAATGTAAAAACCAAGTGATGGTTTTGATTATTGACTTCTAGGTTAAAACTCTTTGAGACCACAAATCTTAAAGGCAAGCTGCCTAAACTTATAAGCCTCGTCTAACTTTGGGTATTAGGAAGATAATATGTCATAATCACTGTATATTCTTTGAAGAATGAAAGCAATCCACATGCTTTAGATACTTTTAAAATAAATACAATATTGAAATTCTCCGCTGGGTTTTCAAATTATACAGTACAAAGGTAATTGGTTCCTTCTTTCCACAGAAGACTGCCCTTTTCATTTTTGTATACCTAGCTACATTATAAATTAAATGTAATTATGAATTGTTTAAGGCTTAGCTAAAATAGTTTCACTGATGTGCATTTTTAATTCCCAGATTTCTTTTCGGAGAGGTGTCACCCCAACAATTGCATCTCTAAATTTTAGGATAGTTTAATTCCCGTGTGCATATTAGCCCTTTTCCACACTTCTGCTATTCTTCCCTGTCCAGCTATCCTTCTCCAAATTAAGTAATGTCTACCAAAACTATTGATCTGAAAGAGAAACCAATATTGTTTCTTGCTTGACGTTTCTGGATCCATCAAAAAGCCCTTTATAGTCATGGCCAAATATAAGAAAATGAATAACAGGTGTTTTTTTCCTTTTATGAAATACTCCAAATTTTGCCATATATTGGGACATCTTCTTAACACCATTAAATGCTGTTCTGTGTATGTGTGTGTGTGTTTGTGTGTGTGTGTGTATAAAGGATGGATTGTCAGATGAAGCATAAAACCATTAGCAATACGATGCGGTCTGAATAAAGCAACATAAATTTTTAAAAAGAACTTATTCAGGGACTTGAAGGAAACACTGAATGAGGAACATGAAAATACAAGTGATGCTTTGTGGATGATTATTTATGGTATCTCTGTCTATAATCTAGGAAGATATGTTCCAAATTATTACTGGACTTTTCTTTGGGGTGGAAATTACATGGATGTTACCATCTGAAACTTCATTTGTTTGGAGTCATAGCATGAAGAACTGAGCACACGTTTAAACAAAGTTGTTTTGTTTTGTTTTGTTTTAACATGTACGAGGTATCCAGTGGAGGGCTACCAAAATTTTTACTACCGCACTGTGGATGTGACTTATGCAGGATGCCCTGCATTTTCTTTCAACATACTTCAGTGCAAATTGGGTGCTCTGGGGTGGAGCTCCATTTTCACTACCCCACTGCGTTCGCCTCCGTCCGTGCAGCAGCCCACCCCTGGAGATAACAGGTATAAGTATAAGCATGGACATCATCACAGGAGATGGGTACAAATAAATGGGCACAGTAGGACATGGACCATAGGCATGCTGGTACACTTATTCATGCCCCTTATAGACCTAGTAGAAATGGGTTAGGTCCACAGTAGACAGTTTCACTCAGTGATGGCAAACCTTTTTTGGTTCACGTGCCAAAAGGAGTGTGTGTGTGTGTGCTAGCATGCATTCACATGCCCACATCCCTTCTCTCCACCCCCCCCCCCCATGCAGGAGGCAACTGGACTTTATTTTTTGTTTTGCTTCTCATCCAAGAAACTTTTTCAGCTCTGACATGATAGTGGGTGTTCTGTCTGGGTTCCCCCAGATGCCAACACCAACTAAAAAGAGTATCCAGACACGCTGATAAAAAGCAAAGTCATTTTATATCTTTGAAAACAAACACAGATAACAAAAACTGTTCTTACAAACTGGAGTGCTATGAAGCTTCACAGAAGAGTCACGATGGCCAGACAATACAACAGGCTTCTTGCTGGCACACACACCACTGTAGATAATAAAACCTACGCCTCCCCCAAGTTTTCAGCCTTCGAGGCCACAAGCCAGAATCAGAGCCGCCAAGGATCGAAGCAAGGTCACAGGACTCCCAAAAGATAACTCTCCACAATACAGGAAGGGCGGGCCTGCCTTTTCAACCTTTCTGAGGAGAACCACACCCAAACCCAGCTGTTGCCTATTAGGGATGGAAATACCTGGCTAATTGTCCCCTTCGTTGTGCTACCCTTCTCTGCCTCATATCTATGATGGCTTGTGCGTTCTCATCTAATGATTCCAGGCTACTCGCTGGGGAGAGCTCCCCCCCGGGGGTCTCCGGTTGTTCTCCCTCCTCCTCGTCCTGACATTCCTCTTCCCCGTCTGCCTGGTCCTCCTCCTCCTCCTGTTCCTCATCCTCCCCCTCTGAGCATGGAGCCGGCAGAGTTCCAGCCGTTCCCTGAGGAGCCTCAGACTGAATCACAACAGTGGGGAATGGAAGGATTTATATTCCTTGCAGACAGCTGGTCATTTGCATCCTTTTAGAGCAGGGGTGTCAAACCTGTGGTGTCACATTTTCAGGTGATGTATTGCAACTCCCCCCTCCCCCTTTGCTAAACCAGAGTGGTCGTGGCCAGCGCATGACGCATCAGGTCTGCGGGCCTGCGAGTTTGACATCTCAGCTTGAGAGAATCGTTGAAGTATTTAGAGATTTATCTGTGTCCTCAGGGTCAGCTGAGTCGTGCTCCTGGTTATATTACCCTGTCTTTCCTTGGAGGAGATGATGGGAGATTATGTACCTTGTGCTTTGAGCTAGGAATTGTAATTTTGGATCCGTTTCAGCATTCTGTTTAATTATTTGTATTTAATTTGACATGTCCAAATATCTACCATCCTGTTAAGTTAAAGACTTGCATCCAGCTACATGTTTATTCATTTGTCCTACTTACACTCATGCTGGCATGATGTTTTAGGAGTAGGAATGCATTGTTGCCTGTTTCTTCCTGGTACACTTCTTTTGTGTTAACAGAAAAAGAAAAAGAGACGTTTCTCCTATGGAACATTGCCCAGAAAATTTCTGTATAGAGAAAACACATTTTAATGGTGTGTGTGAGTGAGTGAGTGAGTGAGTGAGTGAGTGAGTGAGAGAGAGAGAGAGAGAGAGAGAGAAATCACAGAGGAATAACTTACATTTCTTCATTTGTGACAGTTTTAGAAGTCAAGGTTGGTTTTCTGCTCAATAGTCAGTCTTTTTATTTATTTATTTATTTTAATTCTTTTTTTAAACATTTTTTATTGATTTTAAAATATAAAACACGCACAGAACATACCACAAGTGCTCAGTGATTTGTGCCCACCACCAGATAAACATTCACACCCCACCACCAAAATAGTGGCATATTTTATATACAGTGTTCCCTTGATTTTCGCGGGTTCGAGCTTCGCGAAAAGTCTATACCACGGTTTTTCAACAATATTAATTAAAAAATACTTTGCGGTTTCCCCCCCTATACCACGGTTTTTCCCGCCCAATGACGTCATATGTCATCACCAAACTTTCATCTGCCTTTAATAAATATTTTTTTAAATAAACTTTAATAAATAAACATGGTGAGTAATAATCTAAATGGTTGCTAAGGGAATGGGAAATTGCAATTTAGGGGTTTAAAGTGTTAAGGGAAGGCTTGTGATGCTGTTCATAGCAAAAAATAGTGTATTTACTTCCGCATCTCTACTTCGCGGAAATTCGACTTTCACGGGCGGTCTCGGAACGCATCCCCTTGCGAAAATCGAGGGAACACTGTATATCATTTTAACTCAAGAGCAATATATCTATTTACATATTATAAAGTGATTCCAATTTATTCCTTGTAGCTTGGTCTCGGATTTTACTAACCATATATCCTCTTACCTTGTCCCATCGTCCCATCAGTTCCCACAAATCGGTTTCATTGGCCGAGTTCGTTTTTTATCAAAAGACCAACATTTGCAACTTGGTTGCTGGTGTTTTGAAAATGAATTTCATTTGGCAAAACACTTAAGCGTACAAGCGACATAATTGTTCTGATAGGTTTGAGCCCCTTAAGGGAACGTCACCTGTTCTGAAGCACTTGGAATTGTCGAGGTTCAGTAACAATGTTTTCCTGCCTCTGAGGAAGCCCTGGGAAGTTGCTAATTAGTTGTCACCTGCACCTGTTCATTGGAAATTGTAGCTTCTCCAAAGGCCTTCTGCAGGAGACATTAGTCACAAGGCCCAGATGCCATATTGTGCTGAAAGCAGGCATGAAGTTCATTGTGAACCTTTCAACCCATTAATTCTAAATGGTTGTTAAGGAGTGTGCAGAATGATCTGTGAGTTGTCAAAGATACACACACAGAGAAGAAACGTGGAGTTCTAGCAGATATTTATTTATTTGTTTGTTTGTTTGTTTGTTTGTTTTATTTATTTATTTATTTATTTATTTATTGTTTGTTTGTTTGTTTGTTTATTTATTTATTCAATTTTTATGCCAGATATCCAGCTGATAGCCCAATTCAATGTGTTGGTTATGACCTATAAAGCCTTACATGGCATGGGACCAGATTACTTACAGGACCGCCTCCTGCCGCACGAATCCCAGCAACCGGTGAAGTCCCACAGAGTTGGTCTCCTTAGGGTCCCGTTGACCAAACAATGTCGGCTGGCAGGACCTAGGGAAAGAGCCTTCTCTGTGGGGGCCCCAGCCCTCTGGAATCAGCTCCCTCCGGAGATTCGCACTGCCCCCACCCTCCTTGCCTTCCGGAAGGGTTTAAAAACTCATCTTTGCCACCAGGCCTGGTATTCCTTAGATCTTCCCCCCTGGCCAATGAATGATTTAGTTTGATTGTTGAATGAATGATATTGATGGTTTTTCTTTTTTTAATTAGAATTTTAAAGACTGTTTTTTAATGTATTAATTGGATTTCTATTATTGTTTCTTGTTTTTTTTGTACATGCTGTGAGCTGCCCCGAGTCCTTGGAGAGGGGCAGCATACAAATCCAAACAAACAAACAAACAAACAAACAAGCAAATAATGGTTCAGTAATACAATCCAGATACATTAAGTGTATAAAATATTATTTACTTTGGCAAATATCATAGTCAAGAACAGTCCTAGTCATACACAGTTAAATCAGTCAATGCATATACAAAACTATAAGTCTTACTTGTCCAGCTACAAATACATAAACCAGCATTTAACACACAGTTTCTACTATAGCAGTCACAGAAAACATAGCTGGGAGAGTCAGAGAGAGAGAATCACAGAGGGGAAGGGAGAGTGGAGCAGTGGCCTACAGGTGGCGGTCTCGCCTCACAATTAGGAGGCTGTGGATTCCATGGTAAGCAGAAGCAGATATTTCTTTTTGATATATGAGACTATATCTGGTAAGTAAAATTCCACATTGGCAACAAGAAGAGCATCCGGCCAGTAAACACTCAGCTCCATTCAGTTGCCCAGATTTTACCCTGGAAGGGATTATGGGGCCATTAAAAGGAGATGATTAGAGTGGAAGGGAGTGCCTACTCATCGTACACATAGTCTCTTCCATCAACAGAGGATACAACTAGATAAACTTTCCCTCCTCAGGTGCTAATAGGCTACATGCAAGGGAATTGACAAATGTGTTAAAATGATGACAGTCTACCCTTTGTGCAACCCGAATGGAACACAGAAAATCACACAAAACTATTTGTTACACTGAAAAACTGCCTTTGCTGCTAGTTAAAGAGGTTGGAAAGAATGGAAGAATCCATGATCTGCATGCTTTTTCCAATCTTGTTGTAGATCTCCAACCTTGGCAACTGTTGTGGTTGGCTTTGGCCCAGCTCCTGCCCCAAGGAATGTGGAGGTGGATGCAGGGGAAACATCAACATGTCATAGGCCTGTTTTATTGTCGACAGAGTCAGGTAGTGAAGTTTCCTCGGAAGAAGAAGGCGGGGTGACTTGGAAGAGGGGGGTTTGGCAGACAGCCCAGGAGGAGATCAATCATCTGTATCATCCCTGGATTCTGAACAAGAACTTATGACACAGCCACGCATGCGTAGAGTAATGCATCAAAGAGAACAACTGAAGGATTATTACAGGAGATAAGTGAGGCCACCTGTGGTTGGGTGGGGCTGCTGTAATTAGTGCTGTAGATAAAAGAGCAGCCTGCTGGTTTAGCTTCATGGCAGTTTATCTGATTCATAGTTTTGTCAAGATCGTGGTTTTTGCTGTTTAAGATTGTGTGTGGACTCTCTGGACTTTAGAATTGGACTCAAGTTCCCAGTTATTGGGTGAGAAATTGGATTGCATTTAACCTGTGCCTTGTGTGTACCAGAAAATCCCTTTGACATTTAAAAAGAGAGCTTCTATCGTGTGGTGTGTGTAATTACGGGCGGTTGGGACATGCTGGCAGAACAGCAACTTTATGGCTAGTGGACTTCAACTCCCAGAATTCCTCAGACAGCATGGATGGATGGGAGAATCTTCATGGTTTCATCTCCTTTCAGGCCACAGCTTTGTACTTGGAAGCAAGTTTCCCTCAATTTCATGGAGCGTTCAATGGAGAGATGACTTGGGCTTGCGCATCATGGCTGGCTGAGGAATTCTGGGAGCTGAAGTCCACAAGTCATAAAGTTGTCAAGGTTGGAGATCCCTATTCTAGAACAAATTGGGAGAGCATGCAGATCATGGATTCTTCCATTATTTCCCAACCCCTTTATTTTATTTATTATTTATTTATTTATTGGATTTGTATGCCGCCCCTCTCCATGGACTCGGGGCGGCTAACAACAGTGACAAAAAAAGAATATAAAAATCCAACACTAAAACAGCTAAAAACCCTTGTTATAAAACCAATCATACATACAACCATACCATGCATAAATTGTAGAAGCCTAGGGGGAAAGATTATCTTAGTTCCCCCATGCCTGACGGCAGAGGTGGTTTTGAGGAGCTTACGAAAGGCGAGGGTGGGGGCTATTCTAATCTCTGGGGGGAGCTGGTTCCAGAGGGCCAGGGCCGCTAAAGAGAAGGCTCTTCCCCTGGGCCCCGCCAACTGACATTGTTTAGTTGACGGGACCCACGGGACCCAGAGAAGGCCCACTCTGTGGGACCTAACTGGTCGCTGGGATTCGTGCGGCAGAAGGTGGTCCCTGAGATAATCTGGCCCGGTGCCATGAAGGGCTTTACAGGTCATAACCAACACTTTGAATTGTGACCGGAAACTGATCGCCAACCAATGCAGACTGCAGAGTGTTGGTGTGACATGGGCATATTTGGGGAAGCCCATGATTGCTCTCGCAGCTGCATTCTGCACAGTCTGAAGTTTCCAAACACTCTTCAAAGGTAGCCCCATGTAGAGAGCGTTACAGTAGTTGATCTTCGAGGTGATGAGGGCATGAGTGACTGTGAGCAGTGACTCCTGGTCCAAATAGGGCCGCAAGTGGTACACCAGGCGAACCTGGGCAAACGCCCCCTTCGCCACAGCTTAACCAGAATAGCAGGCAAAGGTATTTTTTTCTAGATCACATATGGAAAAAATGTAGTGCCAAGTCTGGGAGAAGATAAATTGCATCTACCTCCTTTCCTCTGCTTCCACCCACCACATTTAAAAATAAAAATTTAGTAGCTGCTGATTCTCATCTCGTTTCACCTGCCTCTTGTAGCACAAGGGAGATTAAACAACAATTTGTGATGCGCTCTCTTACTGCCATATGGGACGGCATGTACACTGCTAGATGCTAAAAGTGAATTCATCAGCATACTTGGCACAGATCCACTATATATGGCCAGGAGTTAAAATTTGTAGAGCTGATGGGGTTATTTATTTTTGTTGTTCTTTCCATCGTTTCAGGGAAAGAACTAGTATTTTTTCCTCTTCCACAATGGGCAGGTCTATATTATGCAGCTTAATATTAAAATTAAGCAGAAAAGGCAATTTGGAAAGAAATTCCCATTTTACATGGCAGGAAAAAAGAGGCTTATGACTGCCTATCAGATGGGTGTATTTTACAGATTTATACAGGTAATCCTCGACAATTGAGCCCCAAATTTGTGTTGTTAAGTGAGACATTTGCTAAATGAGTTTTGCAAACTTTCTTCTTCCTCAACTTATGTTCCTGTGGAATCTGTGGAACTAGGGTCAGATGATTTCATATCCAATCTTATCAACAGTGCTTAATCTGCAGGTGAAAACCTGAAGAGGTCATAGGCTCACTCAAAAGCCACAGATTGATTGATTGATTGATTGATTGATTGATTTAGTTAGTTAGTTAGTTAGTTAGTTAGTTAGTTAGTTAGTTAGTTAGTTAGTCCAATACACAATGAGGGTTTTAGTGAGTATATATCAATATACACATAGTAAAATACATGATGAAGGTTATAGAGGAGATACTCATAGTAAAATATATCTAAGAAATAATAGAAAAGAAGATATAGGCATAGAACATATCAATGAAAGAATAGAAGAAGAGATATAGGAATAGAAGAAAGGTATAGGAGATATAAGAGAGCAATAGGACAGGGCACTCTAGTGCACTTGTACCCGTCCCTTACTGACCTCTTAGGAATCTGGATAGATCAACCGTAGATAATCTAAGGGTAAAGTGTTGGGGGTTTGGGGATGACACTATGGAGTCCGGTAATGAGTTCCACGCTTTGACAACTCGGTTACTGAAGTCATATTTTTTACAGTCAAGTTTGGAGCGGTTAATATTAAGTTTAAATCTGTTGTGTGCTCTTGTGTTGTTGTGGTTGAAGCTGAAGTAGTAGCCGACAGGCAGGACGTTGCAGCATATGATCTTGTGGGCAATACTTAGATCTTGTTTAAGGCATCTTAGTTCTAAACTTTCTAGGCCCAGGATTGAAAGTCAAAAACAAACATTCCATGGGTTAAAATACACCCAGAGAGTATAAATCACAAATGCTTTTTAATTGCCTGAACATGTACATCCATCAGGGGACATATTTACACCCCAGTCTCCTGCCTAATTTAAGGAGGGTGGAAATTTTTCAAAAATCTTTCAAGCGTTACATACTGAAGTTGGACTGGAGCCTCTCTACCACCCTTTCATTTCTGTAATAACCATAGCAGACCTTTTTTTTTTTTTTTTTTACCCAGACTAAGTTCTATCACAGTTTAGTAACTTTGACTGAAAAGCACAGTCTGAGCGAATGTTCCAAAGGACATAGTCCAGCATTGTCCTACTCATCTTAACCAAGTGGTGGGATTCAAATAATTTAACAACTGGTTGTTAACCAACTCTGGCTTCCTCATTGACTGCTTGTCAGAAGCAAGTACATGGCCTTGGGACACAGCAATGGTTGTAAGTATGAGTCAGTTGTTTAGCTTATGACTTTTGAGCATGTGATGATGGGGATGCTACAAAGGTTGTAAATGTGAAAAATGGTAATAAATCCCTTTTTTCATTTCTGTTGTAACTTTGAATAGACTGTAAGTACTCTGTCCAAATGGTTGGATTGGTAATATATGAACAAGCCAACAATGTATGGTTGTATGGATTGATGTAATATAGCTTTTAAATGTATGCTATGTTCTGTTTGGCTGTAATGATGCAAGTGGCCATAAGAGAGAGATAGAGATCATGGCTTATTCTCTGCTATTTCATTTTGATTGACTCTTTGACTTCATAGTGATCTCTGTGTTATGCTCTGTTATTCTCTCTAATATTCTGATGTTTTTGTAAGCTGTAATATCTTTGTTGAATATACAAGACAAAGACAAACTGGTAAGAACATTATTGTACTTCTAGAAAGAGACTGATTTGTACGTATATAACCTGGACTGTTTATTCAGACTGTGCTATTTCTTAAAAGTAAACACTATATGCACTTTAACGTATCTGTGTGTATGACTGGATAATTACTCATATCTATGGCAATATCTCTATGTTTCTGTTTCTAATATCTCATTTCTGTGTGCATGTCCTTGATAACTCAAGGGTTGCTCTGCACACACCTTAACATAGTCACTAAATGAATGCTTGTATGATGAAGACTACTTGTAGAGATAGGATCTCCAAAATCTCACTCATGTGAGTGTCTTCACACAAGATTTTGCTTGCTGTGCATGCACAGAAGCTAAAGTTCATGCAGAGGTGTGTGTGCATGTGTGTATCAGGGACACACAGCTGTGTAAGCATCCCAAAAATCGCTACCGGAACGTAGCACCTGACTGTTCCAGTAGCAGGCCACCTCTGCCCTGGTATAACATAAGAGTATTACACAACACATTCCTAGTTATACTGGCAAGGCAGAATTTAGGATAGGAGTAGGAGCAGCGGGAGGGGCGGGGAATCCCATCTAGTACAGTGGTCCCTCGATTTTCACGGGTTCGAACTTTGCGGAAAGTCTATACCACGGTTTTTCAAAAATATTAATTTAACCCTGCTGTTCTGTTTCGGGTCTATTTGACCCGAAGCCAAGTTTGAGTCCCTGTAAAAAAATTTCCCTGCATATCTGAAACTTGAAATTTCATGACTGTTTGAGTCCCTGTAAAAAATTTTCCCTGCATATCTGAAACTTGAAATTTCATGACTGTTCATCATTTCAGGGGTTCTCTCTATGAGAATTTTTTTTGGGGGGTGGGGGGCTTAGTTTTTGCTGGGCAAAAAAAGTTACAAATCTTCTGTTCCCGGGTCACCCTGACCCGGACCGAAAACTCTTCATTTGCAGTGCTTATGTTTGGTCTTTTTGAAAGCTTTTTTCACTTGGAAAGTAGTCTGAACATTTCTGCACACAATGATATGAAAATTGAAATGAAAAAAGTAAATCTTATTGGTTTATTTTGCTGATATAATGCACGCCCCCCGTTTTTGTGAAAGTTTTTTCAATTTATGGATAGTTTTGCTTGCAAAATGCATTCTATTTTACTGAAGTTGGTGTGGGATTGGTAGTTTGAACATTTCTGAATATAAGAAAAATATAAAGGAAGTGAAAAAAATGATTCTTATTGGTTTTTTAACATCAGAAATAAGCCCCCCCCCCCCTCAGCTGCTTGCAACCATTTTCACTTTTTATTTTTTTATGCTCCAAATCCGAAATATTCTTTAAAATCTTAGGCATTCATTTACTCAATTTAACAATGCTGATCATCAAAAAAATATTTGTGGGGGTGGGGGGGAAACTTTTTTTCTGGGCAAAAAAAAAGTCACGTTTAGTCTGTTCGGGTCATATAGACCCGGACCAAAATGATTTTTTTTAGGTACTTGAATTTGGTCTTTTTGAAAACTTTTTCAACTGGAAAACTAGTTTGAACATTTATGAACATAATGATATGAAAATTGAACTGGAAAAATTGAGACTTATATTTTTATTTTGATCAAAAAGCCCCTTCCCCCATCCTTTCTGAATTTCGTGTCAATTTCTATTTTTTAAGGCTACAAATCCCCAAGGAATTTTCCCCCAAAAGGTTTGATATACTAAATTGAACATTTATGAATATAAGAAAAATATAAATGAACTGGAAAAAATGGTTCTTATTGGTTTATTTTTGCCACAAAAGGGCCACCCCCCCCCCCTCGGCCTTGTTGTGTGCCATTATTGTCACTTTTTATACATATTTGGCTAGAAATATTTGGAAAATCCTTTTGAAAATCAACCACATTGTAGCCAGAGAACTAATTTTATGAAACAAATCCATTTTACTAAAAAAAAGTATGTAAGTTTGAAATTAACAGCATAATTTTTATATAAATTGAAATAATTGAACATGGGGGGAGGCATACATTTATGTGCAAAATAAACCAATATACATCAATTTTTCCAGTTCAATTTTCATATCATTATGTTCAGAAATGTTCAAGCTACCAATCCCACACCAACTTTAGTAAAATAGAATGTATTTTGCAGGCATAATTATCAATAAACCTAAAACAAATTCACAAAAACGGGGGGCGGAGGCATATTTATGTGCAAAATAAACCAATAAGGATTAATTTCTTCAGTTCAATTTTCATATCATTGTGTGCAGAAATGTTCAGACTACTTTCCAAGTGAAAAAAGTATTCAAATTGACCAAACATAAGCACTGCAAATGAAGTTTTCGGTCCGGGTCAGGGTGACCCGGCAACAGAAGATTTGTAACTTTTTTTAAACAGAACAGCAGGGTTAAAAATACTTTGCAGGGGTTTTTCCTATACCACGGTTTTTCCCACCTGATGACATCATATGCCATCGCCAAACTTTCGTCTGCCTTTAATAAATATTTTTTAAATAAACTTTAATAAATAAACAAGGTGAGTAATAATCTGAATGGTTGCTAAGGGAATGGAAAATTGCAATTTAGGGGTTTAAAGTGTTAAGGGAAGGCTTGTGATACTGTTCATAGCCAAAAATAGTGTATTTACTTCCGCATCTCTACTTCACGGAAATTCAACTTTCGCGGGCGGTCTTGGAACGCATCCCCCGCGAAAAGCGAGAGAACACTGTATATAAGTGAGATATTGTGTCCTTTGGGTTCCATTCAGTTTTTGGCAATTTCATGCAGCAAGTATTAAAAGGTTTTCCGTTGCTTGCTTTCATTCCACTCCCCACCCCGCCACTTCCCAGGCTAGCCTACAGCCACAGGATTCCCTAGCGATCTTCCACCTAAGCATTAACCGGCTCTGACCCTGTTTCATTTTTTAAGATTAACCGTGGTCAGTCAAGTGCTCTGATTTCACACTGGAGACTCTGCATTCAGATCCTTTACGTGCTGTATGCTCACCATGTTCTGAAAGTGACAAATCAATCCATAGACATATATAATTTATTGTGATTTCCTTCTACTCGTTCCTTATTGCTCCCAAGTAGGTATAAATTTTTTAAGTTCTTTCCTAAAATAAGTATCAAGGAGCAACCTACTGTTAAATTTCGGGAGAAAAACCTTCATAAACAGTTGCAGAAAATTGAGATAAATATCCGGTCTCTTGGCAATTTAAAAGCAACTTTTAAAAAACTTCCTTCTGTATACGGTTAGCCTTTCTTTTGCCACCACCATTCTATAGTCCTACTAACAATCCTGACTTGTATTGGGGCTGTTATAATCAGTGCTAGTAAGCAATTACTTTCACGTGCTTTCTTATCCTGGTCATAAAGAAGAATCTTAAACTATCTTAAATCTATTTGTAATACTCTGCAGTGCTGTTTTGATTCTACAGTGATACCTTGTCTTACGAACCCCTCGTCATACGAACTTTTTGAGATACGAACCTGGGGTTTAAACATTTTTTGCCTCTTCTTCTGAACTATTTTCACCTTACGAACACAAGCCGCTGCCGCTGGGATGCCCCACCTCTGGACTTCCATTGCCAGCGAAGCGCCCGTTTTTGCTCTGCTGAAATTCCCCTGAGGCTCCCCTCCATGGGAAACCCCACCTCCAGACTTCCGTGTTTTTGTGATGCTGCAGGGGAATCCCAGCAGGGGAATCCCAGCAGCACAAAAACGGTTGCTTCACTGGCAACGGAAGTCTGGAGGTGGGGTTTCCCAGCGAGGGGAGCCTCAGTGAAATCGCAGCATCACAAAAACATGGAAGTCCGGAGGTGGGGTTTCGATCTGGGTAAAATAAGGACCCAGATTGTTGGGGGAAATATATGCTGACTCTGTAAACCACTTAGAGAGGGCTGTAAACATTGAAGGGCTGCAAAAAAGTTTATTACCACACTGTGGGTGTGGCTTATTTTGTGGGTGCGGCTTGCTGGCCATGTGACCAGGTGGGAGTGGCTTGATTATCATGTGACCTGGGGTGGCTTAAAGGTCATGTGGCTTGCTTAAAGGTGGACAACTTAACATCCCTCACGTCAAGGATTTGGGTTAGGGTTAGGGTGCCTGGCCTCTCCTCACCTCAAAGAGATACAATTTCCCTCTCTATTTACTATTACTGAACATCCAAAATATATGATTTAATTCTATGTATATATGTCATATGTGTACATACATATTACACACAGGCACACAAAAATATACATTATGTTGTGGCTAGCTCTGGCCCAGCTCCTGCCACAAGGAATGTGGAGGTGGGGGAGACATCCACATGCTGCAGGCCTGTTTTGCTCCCAGTAGAATCTGCCAATGAAGTCTCCTCTGACCAAGGAAGTGTGAATGACAGGGAAGAGGGGAGTTTGGCAGACAGCCCAGGAGGAGATCAGTCATCTGTATCATCCCTGGATTCTGAGCAAGAATTAATGATACATCCATACATGCGTAGAGTGATGCATAGGAGACAACAACTGAAGCATTATTACAAGAGAAAATGAGGCCACCTGTGGTTGGTGGGGCTGCTGTAATTAGTGCTACAGATAAAAGTGCAGCCTGGTGTTTTAGCCTCATGGCAGTTTATCTGATTCATTGTTTCGTCAAGATCGTGGTTTTTTGCTGTTCAGGACTGTGTGTGTGGACTCTCTGGACTTTAAAATTGGACTCAATTTCCCAGTTATTGGGTGAGCAATTGGACTGCATTTAACCTGTGCCTTGTGTGTACCAGAAAATCCCTTTGACATTTAAAAAGGGAGCTGTTTCTGTTTTTCTGTTTATAAAAACTTTTGGGTTTTCCTTTTATCATGTGGTGTGTGTCTTCCTGGACTAATTACCCTATAATTACGGGTGGTTGAGACACGCCGGTAGAACACATTATCTACTATATAAACTGTATGTATATGTACACACATACATGCATGCACAGCTCTTCTAAAATTATACACATTCAACCTCATTTACTGCGATAGGAAAAACATAACCAGAGCCAAGAAGGGAAAAAAAGAAACAAATTTCAAAATATTTCTACCGGTTCTGTGTACCTGACCATACCCATAGGACCCCATCATTGGCTGTAAAGCACTGTGTATCTATGTCTAAATGTTATTGCTATTGCTAGGAGTGAGTCTGTTTCCTGCCTAAAAACATGTTTCTCCATTTCTCAGCCGAGGATATTCTACATAATATTCTGCCTTTTTAATATCTCCTAGGATATTTCATTTTACTAGGAGAGAGGTGGGTGCTAACTTCTTACACTATCACAGTGGGAACCTTCTGCTTTGATCTTTCATTTCTTCCTTTCTATTGTATTTCTCAATGCCTTTACCAATTACATTTAATATTCCTTGAATCATCCTCATTGCTTATATTTTATTCTATTGAATTGCCACTGCAGAATTCCAAGTGCTTTCCTTCAACAGCTGAATTATATTTTCTATTAACAGTGATTGACTTTTTTTTCCATCTTTTGTATTGTATCCCTTTGCAGTATATGGTTTAAATGAGGTTGTCAAATCAGGCTGATTTAAACTATGCTTTGTTTTCATTCTTACTTCACTCTTTGAGATTCATATACAGTGGTACCTCTACTTAAGAACTTAATTTGTTCCGTGACCAGGTTCTTAAGTAGAAAAGTTTCAAAGTAGAAGCAATTTTTCCCATAGGAATCAATGTAAAAGCAAATAAAGCATGCAGACCCATTAGGAAAGAAATAAAAGCTCAGAATTTGGGGGGGGGGGGTAGGAGGAGGAGAAGGAAGAGGAGGAGGAGGACAGTTGCTGCCAAAGGAAGAAAGTGAGGTGAGGGGAATCAAAAAAATCCAAAACTTTAAGGCTTAAAAAAAAAAAGAGGGACTCTGAAGTGGCGAGGAGGAGCATGCGCCTCCCATACACCCGGCGTGAGGCTGCCTCCCATACACTGCGCCAGAGAGAGAAATCCAGGGGGAATGGCAGGAAACTGGCCGGACCTTCATGCCACTTTCAAATTTCCTGGAAATTTTTTCCAGGCTCGAGTTCTTAAGTAGAAAATGGTTCTTAAAAAGAGGCAAAAAACCCCTTGAACACCCGGTTCTTATCTAGAAAAGTTCTTAAGTAGAGGCGTTCTTAGGTAGAGGTACCACTCTATAGCATTCTATAGGAAATAGGAAAGTGAACACAAGAACAAGGGGACACAATCTGAAGTTAGTTGGGGGAAAGATCAAAGGCAACATGAGAAAATATTATTTTACTGAAAGAGTAGTAGATCCTTGGAACAAACTTCCGGCAGATGTGGTTGGTAAATCCACAGTAACTGAATTTAAACATGCCTGGGATAAACATATATCCATCCTAAGATAAAATACAGGAAATAGTATAAGGGCAGACTAGATGGACCATGAGGTCTTTTTCTATGTTTCTATGTTTCTATTCTAATTCTAAAAACAGAGTTGGAAGGGATCTTGGAGGTTTTCTAATCCATCCCTCTGCTCAAGCAGGAGACCCTATACCCGTGATGGCCATAAGCTATGGCATGCATGCCACAGGTGGCACACGGAGCCCTGTCTGCGGGCAGGCGAACTGTCCCCCAACTCAGCTCCGCCATGCATGCATGCGCCTCCCACCAGCCAGCTGATTTTGGGGTCTGCCCTGCTTGTGGGAGATGTGCATACATGCGCGGGGAGGGAACTACCTTTCTCCTCACTTTCTGCTATCTGTGCCTTCCCAGATCTCCAGCACAGGGGTGGATTGCTCCTACTGCCGCTATTGATGCACTGTGCATGCAGCTTAGTGTGTCTTCCATGCGTGTGTGCACATCCCAGCATGGTTTTGCTTCTGTACATGCGCAGGAACCAAAATCTTGTGGGGGGAGACACGCACGTGCGAGATTTCAGTGATTTTTTGCTTTTGCACATGCGCGGAAGCAAAATAATTAATAATAATAATAATAATAATAATAATAATAATAATAATAATAATAATAATACTTGAAGCTGCACATGCAGTCTGAGCAATCTCCTATAGCGAGGATCTATCCACTGATTTTCGTCTTTAATGTCTTCCTCATCCTCTGACTGGGACCACTCCCCCATTGTCATATCAGCCCCCTCTAGTGGTTCCTTAGGTTCATTCATGTCACTTTCTCCATCACTCTCACTCTCTGCATCAGCTGGCAACCTCCCTGGCCCAGGGTATCCAGAGGGGCCTCGCTCCTCTGACATGGCCTGAGGTGGACAAGGAGGAGGGGAATAGGTTGACCCCTCTTCTTTCTTGTGCAGCCTTATTAGATATTGGAAGACTACTATTGTGTCTCTCCTCCTCCTCCCAGTTCTTTTCACTAGATTAGACAGACCCAATTCCTGCAACCGTTCTTCGTATGTTTTAGCTTTTAGATCGAGATCCTGTGCCTTTGTAATCTCTTGCAAATATTCATGGGAGAATAGAATTTGCTGTTGGTGTGTGTGTGTTAATGGGCTTACCTCCTCCAAGGTTGGAAAGTTTTGTATTTGATCCCAATAAGATGTGGGTTCCTCCTGATTCACTCCAGTTCACCCGAATCGGTATCAACCCGCTGGTGATATCATGATAATGTCATGGAACCAGTTTGGTGGGTGCCTTTTTTAAAACAAATACCTAACAAGTAGTCCTATGTTGATCAATGTCAACTGAACCACATCAGAATTCACATAAGTCTTCAGATTGCTTTGAGCATTTTTTTTTTTAAAGCAGCAAACGCAGACAGACAATTCAAGCATTTGTAATTCATTTCAGCCTTACACCAATACATAATGGAGCATCACACCATCAATTACTGCAGCACAAGTCCGGTATTTTATGTAAAGATTTGGAGAAACCTGAAGTTTTAAGCCTAAACAATAATTAAAGCTGAGCCTCCAATGACTAAAACCTAGATATTATCTCTTTGGAGAGCTATGCAACAGCAAGCATGAGGTTCTCGTTGCCAGCACGCTGCTTGTTATATGTAAGTTAATTAGTACTTATTGATACGATTTCTGCAGGAGCTGTTTTAATTTTTAAATCATATCTTTAATTTGTCCCATGCTTTTTCTTTTACGGTAGCTGAATTGTGTTCGCATACGTGTCTGAGCATGTGACTTGTATTGGCAGTTCTGTGTTAGCAAATACTTCAAAAGAAAAGGATTTAGGGGTAGTGATTTCTGACAATCTCAAAATGGGTGAACAGTGCAGTCAGGCGGTAGGGAAAGCAAGTAGGATGCTTGGCTGCATAGCTAGAGGTATAACAAGCAGGAAGAGGGAGATTATGATCCCGCTATATAGAGTGCTGGTGAGACCACATCTGGAATAATACTGTGTTCAGTTCTGGAGACCTCACCTACAAAAAGATATTGACAAAATTGAATGGGTCCAAAGACGGGCTACAAGAATGGTGGAAGGTCTTAAGCATAGAACGTATCAGGAAAGACTTAATGAACTCAATCTGTATAGTCTGGAGGACAGAAGGAAAAGGGGGGACATGATCGAAACATTTAAATATATTAAAGGGTTAAATAAGGTCCAGGAGGGAAGTGTTTTTAATAGGAAAGTGAACACAAGAACAAGGGGACACAATCTGAAGTTAGTTGGGAGAAAGATCAAAAGCAACATGAGAAAATATTATTTTACTGAAAGAGTAGTAGATCCTTGGAACAAACTTCCAGCAGACGTGGTAGATAAATCCACAGTAACTGAATTTAAACATGCCTGGGATAAACATATATCCATCCTAAGATAAAATACAGAAAATAGTATAAGGGCAGACTAGATGGACCATGAGGTCTTTTTCTGCCGTCAGACTTCTATGTTTCTATGTATGACGGCGCTCACCCATTTGAAAATAAGAGAGACCTTTGCAAACAAACACTTTCAAAAAAGAGAGGAAAGAAATGTGAATTTTCTAGATAACAAGCAGAGAGTGCCATGCAGCATCTGTATGCTATCACGCACTTCCTTTCCCTTCCTTTCCTTTTATGTTTGCCCTTAATTACTCCACAGAAATGGATATACTATCAGCCGCATCTGTTATTTTAGAAAAGAAAACCAAGGGAGTTTTTACATATGTGTACTGGTTATTTTTAGAACTGGTGCAGATGCTGTTCTAAGGGCTTTCCTCTAGGCTGGTCCAAGACCTTTTGCTGTCTGAAAGACAGGGCAAGATAGCATCTTTTCCCTAATCCACACGAACGCAACTGTATGAATTTGCTTCCAGCTAACAATTAAATTGTGTCTTCCAATGGAAGGAGTTTAAAAGACCCAAAATGATAGAACTAATCCTAGCACTCCTCCCTCCCTCCCTCTCTCCATCCTCCCATCCTCCTCCCGGTGTGTGTGTGTGTGTGTGTTAGTCAGTGCATATCTGTACGTTCAAGTCAATTTTTGACTCCTGTGACTGTCTGGACTATTTTTTGCATTTTTCTTGGCAAAGTTTATATAATTTTTATTAAGAATTGTGACTATAATAGTAAAATCTAGTGCAAAGTACACAACAAAAGAAAGGAGATTAGAAAACTGCAAGAAAAAAATAGAGGTGAAAGAAAAGTAAGAATGCAATAAAGAAAGTGAAAATAAATATATAAAGATGTTACTTTTATCAAAAGAGGTATAAACGAATTCACCCTGTTTAAGTTAGAAATATTTATCTATTCTTTCCCTATCCCATCTCTTATCTGTAAACCAATAAAGACATCATTTTTTTCAGTCCTGGACCAGCGTGGCATCAGCAGAAAGTCAGAAAGGTTGCCAGAAGAAAGAATATATTTTCTTTTAATCTTGATCAAATAAACCAAATTTATATTTCTTCCTTTTTGCTTCTAAAAGTCTTAATCTTTAGTTCGTTCTAATATTGTCATAGGATTTCTCTATTTGTCCCATCACACACAACTCTTCAAGGCTTTAACACTCTTTTATAAACCCAATAGCACAAAAAAATATCCAGGTCACTCTCTTGAGTTCTCATTTATACAACCCTTTTTAAATTATAAAACATGCCTGTTTCTTTTATAGATCAAGTTAAATAGTCTCTTTTAAGTCATTCTTTTGCATTGACATTTTAAAATCCACTATCTCTACCTTCTCAGATAAAATTTCTTGTACAATCTTGTCATTGTTTTCCCCAATGACATATTTTGTACACAATCCATAGAAAGAGACTATTACTTACATTACTGAGATTGCGGTTACTATTTTCTGATTCCATTCTTCAAAATCTCCTCCAATATTTTTACTGGGTATAATGTTTTGCAACATTTTATAGGTTTGCAAATCATTTTTCCACCTAAAACCTATGGTTGTTAGCTCCACTATCATGGAGCTGGCTTCAGTTCCTTATACATCTTCTAGAGATAAGTCGTTTTTTAATTATACAGACAAGTCCCTGCAGTTTTCATGGCAGAGTTTTTCAGGTGTGGTTTGCCATTCTATCCTTCCTTCCTAATGTGGAGAGAGAATGAATGGCCTAAGGTTACCCAGCTGCCTTAGTGCCTAAAGTGGGATTAAAACTCACACTCTTCCAGGTTCTAGGCTGGTGCCTCAATCATTACACCAACTGTCCTCAGTAATAGCTTCCCTATAGGAAGCTATAGGTGTTGCACTTGCACAGGATGATATATAAGTGAAGCAGTGAAATCCAAATTTTTTACTACCGATCCTGTGGACGTGGCTTGGTGGGTGTGGCTTAGTGGGCGTGGCAGGGGAAGGATACTGCAAAATCTCCATTTCCTCCTCACTCCAGGGGAAGGATACTGCAAAATCTCCATTCCCTCCCCACTGCTGGTGGAAGGATATTGCAAAATCTATATTCCCATCCCACTCCAGGGGAAGGGTACTGCAAAATCTCCATTCCCTCCCCATTCCTGGTGGAAGGATACTGCAAAATTCTCATTCCCACCCTACTCTGGGGCCAGCCAGAAGTAGTATTTGCTGGTTCTCTGAACTACTCAAAAATTTCCACTACTGGTTCTCCAGAATCTGTCAGAAGCTGCTGGATTCACCCCTGGGTAAGAGGGTCATAAAAGAAAAGAACTCTGTTTACCAAGAAAGGTTGTGTTCCCAGCTAGTTTATTTTCTGCTCCATTCGCAGATAAAGCAAAGATGCAGAAAACCAATCTCATCCTTTTCCAAGCATAATCTCATTGAGCTCAGTTGCCATATGAATTTTTATCCAGCCTGGCTCATTTCTAATATTGATACTGAGATGGAAAAATGGCTCAGAGCAATTTACAATTGCAAAGTAAGATGAAGTTTTCTGGATACGTATTTCATGTCAGGCAGAAGTCTAACAACCCGAGGCCATAGAAATGCATGACTTCCTGAAAGCATTTAGCACTGACATTGAAAAGCTCCAAAAACTGTTACAAAATTGTCGTTTGTAATGAAAGTGGAAATTATTAAATAGTTAACTGGAGAATAATCATATTAATGATACAGAATTTATTTTTTCCCTTGTTCTTCCACATTCCATGCTCGGCAAAGACCCAGCTTGGTTATTGGCCCAGGAAAAAGGATATATACAGGTATATATGTAGTAGGCAGGAGTGTAATACAAAATGTGTTGATCCACCCCAATTTACCTTCCTTCCTTATTTGTGGAAGGCCGGTAGGGTGGGAATTGATTCCATAGAGCTGGGACAGACACAGAGAAGGTCCTCCCTGCGGCCGCGCCAATCTGGCTTGCTTAGTCAATGGGACCCGGAGAAGGCCAACCCTATGCAATCTTATTGATCTCTGGGAGACAATCCCGAAGATAGTCTGGTCCTAAGCCATGTAGGACTTCATAGATGATAGCCAATACCTTGAATTGTGACCGGAGACTAATCGGTAGCCAGTGCAGCTCATGGTGCATTGGTGTTATGTGGGTGTACTCATAAAAACCTTATAAATATAATTATTTATGTTTATAAATAAATATAAAACCTTATATGGTTTTCCAAGAAAATAAGCAAATTCGTGAATGATAAATTTGATTCAAAGCATTTATGGAATTGCAAGATCCTTGGTACTCTCTTGAGCTTGGTTGTTTTCTTATAGACCTATTTTCATTACCAAACCAGGTAACATCATCAGTGCTAGATGCATCACTTAGCTCAGAGAGCAATAAGGACCTCACAATTCAACCGGGAGCTACAAATGTTCCTTTTAATGGAATCTAGGCTACAGTATCCAATCCCTTCAGCTCTGCACCAGGGAAGGGTTACATATTTTTGTGTCGAATATATATATCCTGTTAGTACAGTGATCCCCCGTTTATTGCGTCCCCAACCATTGCGAACAGGGTACTTCGCTATTTTTCAACCCGGAAGTCAAAATACCATCTACGCATGCGTGCCCGTGGGCACGCATGCGTAGATGGCAACCGGGAGATCAGCTGCTGGGCGGCTTCCCTGAGTCTTCCCCCTCTTGCTGGCATCAGCGAGGAGTTTCCCCACCGCCCACGCAAACTCCTCGCTGCCGCCCGCCCTTCGCCCGCCCACGCCGTTCATTCTCGGTGCTTTCGAGCTGAGTCCGGGAGCGAATTTGCTCCCGGACTCAGCTCGAAAGCGGCGAGAATGAACGGCGTGGAAAAGCCGTTCCTTGCCGTTCGTTCTCGGCGCTTTCGAGCTGAGTCCGGGAGCAAATTTGCTCCCAGACTCAGCTCGAAAGCGGCGAGAATGAACGGCGTGGAAAAGCCGTTTCTTGCCGTTCGTTCTCGCCGCTTTCGAGCTGAGTCCGGGAGCGAATTTGCTCCTGGACTCAGCTCGAAAGCGGCGAGAATGAACGGCGTGGAAAAGCCGTTCCTTGCCGTTCGTTCTCGGCGCTTTCGAGCTGAGTCCGGGAGCGAATTTGCTCCCGGACTCAGCTCGAAAGCGGCGAGAATGAACGGCGTGGAAAAGCCGTTCCTTGCCGTTCGTTCTCGGCGCTTTCGAGCTGAGTCCGGGAGCGAATTTGCTCCCGGACTCAGCTCGAAAGCGGCGAGAATGAACGGCGTGGAAAAGCCGTTCCTTGCCGTTCGTTCTCGGCGCTTTCGAGCTGAGTCCGGGAGCGAATTTGCTCCCGGACTCAGCTCGAAAGCGGCGAGAATGAACGGCGTGGAAAAGCCGTTCCTTGCCGTTCGTTCTCGGCGCTTTCGAGCTGAGTCCGGGAGCGAATTTGCTCCCGGACTCAGCTCGAAAGCGGCGAGAATGAACGGCGTGGACAAGCCGTTCCTTGCCGTTCGTTCTTGGCGCTTTCGAGCTGAGTCCGGGAGCGAATTCGCTCCCGGACTCAGCTCGAAAGCGGCGAGAATGAACGGCGTGGACAAGCCGTTCCTTGCCGCTTGCTATCGGCGCTTTTGAGCTGAGTCCGGGAGCGAATTCGCTCCCGGACTCAGCTCGAAAGCGCCGAGAGCCAGCGCCCCCCGGACCTCCAACCCGGGTTTGGGGGGCTGCTAGGAAGCCCTCCATGCCGGCGGCAAACAGCCGCGCCGCCCCCAATCTTCGACTCCTCGCTAGCGCTGTGGGAGTAAAAACACCATCTGCACATGCGCAGATGGTGTTTTTACTTCCGCAGCGCTACTTCGCGAAAACCCGCTCGTTGCGGGGGGTCCTGGAACGGAACCCTCGCAACGAGCGGGGGATCACTGTATTTGATTAGTAATTAGGACTCCCATCGCTTTAGACTAGACTAGATTAGAAGACCCCAAAAGAAACATCCAGAAGAAGGAAGTGACAAACCACATCTATATTTTTGCCAAGAAAATAACATGAATTTTTCACATGTATTCACTCAAAGTCAAGTTTGATTTGACATCATATCTTTATGTTGCATCCAGTTCACTGGCCTAAAGGATTGATGATTACCTTGTATTTATTTTCCATAGAAACACAACTACTGTATTTTATAAAAGGAGGCATACTGTTTCTCTATGCCCATTCCAATAAATTTGCCATGTAAATTTCCAAGTGAGTTGATCTATTTAAAACATGGAATATGTTTAACAAAATTAACCTAAAGCTTTTCAAATTCTACATCCGCTCACAATGATGAATAATGATGTTGCATATATTGCATTTCACCCTTATCCGAGTTGCTTTCATCATCACTTATCTTAGCTATAAGTGGTTGTAGTTTTCCTGTTATCTTGATCATAAAGCATCCTGTTTTGCCATGGGTCAGGGCAGTGATCAGATGCCCATGCAATTGTTTCTTTTGGATCCAGACACAATAAGCATACCCGTGAACAAAGGAATTTTAAATATCATTAATTCAAGCCAACAGATTTAAAAGCATAACATAAAAAGCATCCTTATCCAATGAGTTCATACCCAAATCTATTATAAATTGCCTGGGGATCTTTAATAATGACAACAGAGATACACCAAGAGTGGCTGGTTTCTATAATATCCAGTGCTAGGTTCCATGCTGACCTCTCAACCAACAATAATTACAGTATTATAATCAAAACCTGACACTAGAAACTTCATGGTCCCGTTATGATCAGGACACTGCAAGAACTGACGTTGACTGATGGGATGGGAACCAAAAATCTTAGACTTTCCCAATAATAAAAGCTTTGCAACCATGTGAAGATTGCCCATTATTCATGTTCAAAGAAATGTGCTTCTGGATTCAATTCCAAGTGGAGAAAAAGACACTGGAAATATGGTGGCTGTTTGGAAAGATTGGTTTTAATGATGGACAGGATCATATGCAGTCATGGGCTCCTCCTCCCATGTGGAGGACAACGTCCAGGTAGCAGAAATGGCCTGGGAATGGCACGACCGACAGATTTCTGGCAAAAAAATGTTGTTGTTTTGCTTCTGTGCATACACAAAAGCAAAAATACCGATGAAAATAGCCAAAATCTTATTTGCACTTGCGATATTTATCGATTTTTCACCTATTTTTGTTTTTGTGCAAAAATTCTTCCTTAAGATGAAGGAGGAATCAAAACATGTCATTTAAAATAACCACGAATCTTCGTTGTTGCCACTATACCTCCTCCTCCTCCTCCTTTCAAACACACTGTTTATAATCTACTTAATGTTCTGCTGGGCTCTCTGGTAGGAGCCTCCCGAAAATTGAAGGGTACAAATTTCAGACACACACACGTTTGAAAATTCAAAACAATGTTCTTTATCACAAAATTCAAAATAAACTAAGCACCCTTTTTGTATTGCAAAGAGCACTCGTCCCAAAATAACCGGGTAGTCTGTACAATTTCGCTTAAGCAGTCATTAAGTACTTAGCTAGCAGCTGTGAAGAAACTTCACATTCCTTCTTCTTCCACCGGTGAGACACACACACACACACACACACACACGTTGCTCTGCTTTGGTTTCAAAGGTGTGAAAAATCAACGAAGTCCAGAAAACAGCAACATACAAGGCCTGAAGAACTGCAATCAGATACTTTTCCACAATGGCCAAACCCACATGCTGCTATTTAGAGCAGCAGCCCTAATTACTGGAGCCCCACCCAAACACAGGTGGCCTCTCTTATCTCCTGTAATATGTCCTTATTTGGTCTCTTCTACGCATAATTCTGCGCTTGCGTGGGTCCAAGACGTCTTCATCTGAATCAATGGAAGATAATGGAGATTGACTGCCTGGGCTGTGTGCCAAGCCCCCCTCTTCCAAGTCACTCCCACCTTCTTCTTCGTCCGAGGAAACTAAACTCTGAACTGACTCTGTCAGCAATAACACAGGCCTATGATATGTTGAAGTTTCCCCTGCATCCACCTCCACATTCCCTGGGTCAGGAGCTGGGCCAGAGCCAACCACAACACTTAATATAGAGAATTTCAGTGTATCAAAAAGTAGCCCCTTTGCGGGGCAAAATGCCTCTTTCTGCTTCAGCTGGAGCTATGCTTAACTGGTAAACTCTTGCAAGAACCCTCACTAAAGGGAAATCTGCAAGACATGGAAATAAATGTCTACTTTGACCTTAACTAATCATGTTTTTTAAAAAAGGTCGTATTAGTAAAATATTGATTGTCAGACAAACCGTGAGATATCGAAGTTGCAAGCATTTTCTCAAATGTACAACATAGTTTTGAGCGTTGAGCTGCGTTGTGGAGCTGTGGGATTCGGAGCAACTCTTCAACTGATGTGGAACACAACATGCAAATACAACCTTCACGTCACATCATCTTCCATATGGTGACCTTTCGGATTTTTGAATGCTGCTTTTCATGCCGTTCTTTCTTTGCCATTTTTCCATTCGGTTAAATGTGTCCAACTTCTTCAGCTTGGCTTCGTGCCGTTGACAGCACAGTTTGTAACTAACAAATTCAAGGATTTTTTGCAGCAGGAATCAGACGTGATGTAGGAAAGGGTTAAAAATGATAAAACCACAGCGAGCTCCTAAGCTACTTTTAGCTTATTTATTTTAAGGCTGCATTTATTTTAAGGCTCTATTCCCCCCCCCCCCGCAAAAAAAACCACAGTGCAGTTTTTAAAACACAATAAAAACTATATGAATGTTAGCAAGCATCCTCATTAATATCATTTGACAACAATGCAGTGCCAAACTGTCTGACATATATTTATACAATGCATAACCTAGTGTTACAGTAAGTACTGAGACTCTAACCACATGATTTTTATAATTAGCTGGTAACAACTGCATGCCTAATAGAAAGACTTGTTGCAATGTTGTCAATTAAATCGATGACAGTTCTTACTCCAGGTTTTGAGAAACCCTTGGGCAAGATGCATTCCGTGGTGGTCTTTTGAATCAACTTAGTTCCTCCCTCGGTGTTATTGTCACTGTCCATTTATTTGAGCTCTCCCTTTGGGCCCAATCAACACAGTTGACCAGAAAGTGAACAGCCAACTGTCAAGAAACGGTGGCTTCCTTTCCTTGAACCTTTTTCCTCTAATCGCTTGCATGGAGAAGACAAGTTAAAATAACAACAGCAGGAAAGACAAGCAGCAGCATTAGGGGTGTTCTGAGATCAACGAACCTTCTGGCACAAGAGTAGATTTCATCCGATGCCCAATTTTGCACATCAGCTCTGGCAGAGCCGAATATTTTAAATCATTTCACTTTTGCCTTATGCCCATCAGTGGAGAGACAGACTTTGAAAACAAACACTCTCCCATCTACCAGGTGTAGACTAAACAGGTGGGAAAGGTACTTAAAATATCGGGTGTTCTAGTTTCTGGTAGAAATTCAGCAAGCACAAATAACTTTTATCAAACACATTATTTCATAAACAAAGAAACTCCATTTTATACTTTTCTCTTCCGGCTAGACACACATTTCATACTGGCGTATCTCTCCTGGCTCCGTTATCTTTCTTAATTGCATTCCTTACATTCCTTCTCCTGTTCTGCTAGACAAGATTTATTTCATAAAAGCATGCTCACTAAAAAACAGCAGACGGACAGTTAATCACACAGAATACTTGGCTTACTTGGAGAGCGGCATAGAAAATCAACAACTTTTTGTTCCGCAACGTTGAAACTCCACCCTTCTTCTTCACTAGTCTCATGACGTGCCAATTATCTCACTCAATTATTTAACCCATTCATCTCCTTAATATCTTCTTCCAGACCTTTGCTCTCTATGTTTCTGAATTCTTCTGAATTCGGGATTAACCCAGCGTGCCTCTAATTCTCCCTCACCAGATCCTGAACTCATAGCCCAATCCTGTGGCTGGCCTCCCACCTGTTCTACTACCTGTAACCCCGGGCCCCCCACTACTTCATAAACACTATCTGAATCTGAGTCCTCAATATCTTCATCATCCTCCAACTGATCAAGAGTATGTACAACATCGGGTGGCAAATATTAATGGATTTTGTACCCTACATCATCTTATTTGTCCAAATGCAATTGGCAGATAATACTCAATGTGTCAACAATCTCCTTCTTCCCTGAGTTGATAGCAAACTATTACAGTAGCAATGAAACGCCCTGTTCTTCCTGTTCCAGCACTGTTAAGGGAAACAGTTTAACCAAAGCTGAATAGCTGAGGATGCTTGAATAATACATTGGCACATTTACAGAAACTAGAATCCTAAAGAGGCAATTGCAGATGGCACTCCTTTGTTAACCATAGGTTTGGGATTCTTGGTGCCCATGCAGATATAGGGGAGAGATAGGAAGTCACTATAGGAACATTTCAGAGGTGGGATTCAGCAGGTTCTGACCAATTCTGGAGAACCAGTAGTGGAAATTTTGAGTAGTTTGGATAATCAGTAGCAGAAATTTTAAGTAGTTCGGAGAGCCACGCCCACAGAACTGGTAGTAAAACTGGTAGTAAAAAAATGTGAATCCCACCACTGGAACAGTTCCTACATACAGGTAGTCCTCAATAAAAGACTACAGTTGAGCTAAAGACTACAGCCTGTTGCTAAATGAGACAGTTTAAATGAGTTTTGCCCTATTTTTCATCCTTTTTTGCCACAGTGTTTAAATAAATCACTGCAATTGTTAAGTTAGTCACGCAGTTGTTAAGTAAATTTGCCTTCCCTATTGAACTTGCTTGTCAGCAGGTCACAAAAGGGAATCACGTAACCCTGGGATATTGCAACCATCAAGTTGCCAAGTGTCTGAATTTTGATCACCCAACCGTGGGATGCTGTAGATGTGAAAATGGTCATAAGTCACATTTTTCAGTGTTATTGTAACTGTTGTGACCCGCCAGCAACCCATGTAGCTGGTAGCAGAAAATTAGATAACTAGATGACAAAATTAGAGGTCAAGGTTGGGAGAGTTGGATTGACACCGGAAGTAATTAATTTGGAACCAATAATTTTTTGGGGGGGGAGATTAATTATAAATAATGTACTAACTCGATACTGTTTTTATATGAAAATATTTCCAAATGAATTGAAAAAGTCTGTATGGAGAAAAAATTAAAAAAATATATCACCACCCACCCCACCTCCAAATTGTGTCCCTTGACATGTTTACACCAGGTGGATGGAAAGGAGAACCTGTCTGATTCAAATATTTTTTTTGTGTAATCTACCAAATAGAAAGGTGGGCCATGCACATCTCAGCTCCCTTTGTGTTGAAGCACGGTCCTGGTATTTTAAGCTCTGGGATGCCTCATTTCTCCAGGATCCCACTTTTAGCCCATGTGATGTTCCATTCAAGCAGCAAAGCATACAAGGCAAGGATTAGTGCTGTTGCTTTTGTGTTCTCTTTTAAGGATGGCAGGAAAAAAAGAACGGATGCTATTTTTTGCCCGCTAATATGCCGTTTTCTTCTCTGTTTGTTTAATGAAAAGATGGGTTTGGTAAGTTAATTGCTCTGCTGCTTCTTGAACAATGCCACTCAGGAGCTGAAAATAACATATTCTGTGCCTGCCCCCACCCTCCACTCCCAATGTTTCTCCTGTGAAGGGGGGAAAAGTTTGACCGTCACTATAATTCTCCTTTCTCTTACAGATGGGCATCTAAGTGCTCGAAAAACAACCAAAAAAAACACAAAACAGATTACACTCAATGCTTAATATAATACCCTAAGATGCAAAGCATTATGTTCTTTTTAAAGCATCCTTGTGATTCCGCTGTATAGATCGCTGCTGAGACCACATTTGGAATACAGTGGTACCTCATGATACGAACTTAATTGGTTCCAGGAGGAGGTTCGTAAGGTGAAAAGTTTTTAAGACGAAACAATGTTTCCCATAGGAATCAATGTAAAAGCAAATAATGCATGCAAATCCTTCAGGAAAATCCCAAACTTTAGAAGGGATGGGAACAGAGGGCAGGGAGGAGCAGCTAAAGGGGGCGGATGGAAGAAGCAAGGCTAGGCTAAAGGGTGAGTGGGAAGGAAGAAAGGCAAGGGGGGCACCCCTCCCTTTTCTTTCTTCAAAAGACACCCTTTCAGTGCCTGTGCAAGCACGCTGTTCTCCTACTTTTTTAAATGCAAACTCTTTCCCCCTCCAAGCCGCCCCTCCCTTTTCTTTCTTCAAAAAAGGTAAAAAAAAGAAACCCCTTCATCCCAGCAGCAGCGGCTTGGGTTCGTAAGGTGAAAATAGTTCGGAAGAAGAGGCAAAAAAATCTTACACACCGGGTTTGTATCTCAAAAAGTTCGTTAGAAGAGGCGTTCGTAAGATGAGGTACCATTGTACTTTGTTCAGTTCTGGAGACCTCACTTACAAAAAGATATTGATCAAATTGAACGGGTCCAAAGACGGGCTATAAAAATGGTGGAAGGTCTTACGCATAAAACTTATCATGAAAGACTCAATCTGTATAGTCTGGAGGACAGAAGGGAAAGGGGGGACATGACCGAAACATTTAAATATGTTAAAGGTTTAAATAAGTTTCAGGAAGGAAGTGTTTTTAATAGGAAAGTGAACCCAAGAACAAGGGGGCACTATCTGAGGTTAGTTGGGGAAAAGATCAGAAGCAACATGAGAAAATATTATTTTACTGAAAGAGTAATAGATGCTTGGAACAAAGTTCCAGCAGACATGGCTGGTAAATTCACAGTAACTGAATTTAAACATGCCTGGGATAAACATATATCCATCCTAAGATAAAATACAGGAAATAGTATAACGGCAGACTAGATGGACCATGAGGTCTTTTTTCTGCCGTCACTCTTCTATGTTTCTATCAACAGAATAGAACAAAAACACACATGACCATTAGCATTGAGATATTTCCCCTTCCACTTGTTCCACAAGTGTTCATGAATGGGGAACATGAGCAAGTCTTCGTTTAGATTTGCCTAAGGATCTGTTGTTATCTTTGCTACCTTTTCTTTGTGTCTTTTTGGTTTCTGTTAAATCTGACAAGACTCTGGAGGCAGCATGCAATAGCCAATGTAACTTCTATCCTAGAGGTTTCCTTGTTGGACAAAAAGAAAAAGAAACCAAGACAATTGTTCTCTGTTTTTATCTCTGCATATCAGCTGACCATGGTTAGAACAATTCTTAAGGGTACTTTCAACAAACTCTCGGCGTTTTTAATACGCAGCTACCACTTCTAAAGATTATGGTTCACACTACTTGCTTCTGTATACAACGGCTTGAGGGGAAGCCACCTGTCAAGCCGGTGCAGGTAAATTAACAGCTTGCCACACTATCTATAGAAGGTTTATGCAGTGATAGTCTCCTATGGAACGGTCAGGAACGCAGTTCCGGTAGCAAAATTTGGAGCTCCACCCCAGAGCACCCAATTTACACTGAAAAATGTTGAAACAAAATGCATAAGCCACGCCCCACAGTGTGGTAGTAAAAATTTGGGTAGCCCATCACTGTGTTTATGGGAACTTGGGAAGGGTGATTTTCATGAAGGAACAAATGCAGCCATAAATAATTCATTCAAGTGGTTCAAGGCCATTCTATGCCCACCCACCTGGGTGGAAGCAGAAGGAGGACTGTCCAAGCTGGCACAATCTGAGTGGGCAATGTGACAAGTTTGTTGGAGGCGGGGAGACAAGGGATGGGAACTTTCAATTGGGTGGGAAACTCAGATTCGGGTTTCCTAAGTGTAGATGCCAGGATGGCTCCAACAATAAATTGGAACTTTGAGGTGTACTTTGACTTGGACTCTGATTTAGCTTGGATGCGACTTGGGACCTTGACACTTTCTTGTAAAACAGAAGTGCCAGGGTTTGAATTTGGAGGTTTTCATTGGATTTTCATCCTAAAATGAAAATGGTTCCATTATCAGAGGATGTGACGAAATGTGCAGATGAAGGGAGAGGGGGTAGGGATGTTAGCAATATCATCACAGCTTTCCAGGAAGGAGTTGGAACTTTTGCCAGACCCATCCTCGAATTTGGAACCCATATCGCATCTCAGACATTAACACCCTTGAAAATGTCCAAAGATACTTCACCAGAAGAGCCCTTCACTCCTCCACTCGAAATAGAATACCCTACGAGACTAGACTTTCAATCCTGGGCCTAGAAAGCCTAGAACTAAGACGCCTTAAACAAGATCTAAGTATTGCCCACAAGATTATATGCTGCAACGTCCTGCTGCAACTACTTCAGCTTCAACCACAACAACACAAAAGCACACAACATATTTAAACTTAATATTAACCGCTCCAAACTTGACTGTAAAAACTATGACTTCAGTAACCGTGGAACTCATTACCGGACTCCATAGTGTCATTCCAAAACCCCCAACACTTTACCCTTAGATTATCTACAGTTGACCTATCTAGATTCCTAAGAGGTCAGTAAGGGGCGAGTACAATTGCACTAGAGTGCCTTCCGTCCCCTGTCCTATTGCTCTCCTATATCTCCTATTCCTTTCTTCTATTCCTATATCTCTTCTTCTACTCTTTCATTGATATGTTCTATTACTATATCTTCTTTTTTATTATTTCTTAGATATATTTTACTATGAGTATCTCCTCTATAACCTTCATCATGTACTTTACTATGTGTATATAGATATATACCTACTAAAACCCTCATTGTGTATTGGACAAAAAATAAATTAAAAAAAAGTAAGCCCCAAGGCAAGAGACTGTGCAGTCCTAAACTGGAAGGTTTTGGAAGGAAAAGGTGCAAGGTAACCCCAAATGTCCTACTTCAAGAGGCAACTGGCCTTCCTTTGTTTTTCTTGAACTTGTTTTGCTTCTCATCCAATAAGCTTCTTCAGTTGAGAACTGAAGAAAGTTATAATAATAATAACAACAAAGTTTGAAGGGACCTTGGAGGTCTTCTAGTCCAACTCCCTGCTTAGGCAGGAAACCCTACACTACTTCAGACAGATGGTCTGCTTCAAAACTTCCAGTGTTGGGGCATTCACAACGTCTGGAGGCAAGCTGTTCCACTGATCAACCGTTCCGACCGTCAGGAAATTTCTCCTTAGTTCTAAGTTACTTCTTGTTTAGTTTCCACCCATTGCTTCTTGTTCTATCCTCAGGTGCTTTGGAGAATAGGTTGCCTCCTTCTCCTTTGTGGCAACCCCTGAGATATTGGAACACTGCTATCATGTCTCTCCTGGAACTTCTTGAATGAGAAGCAAAATGTCTTTTAAGAATCTCCATAATCACTCCATAGACACGCCCAGAATATATCTGTTAAGTTAGAAGTGTTATAGCTTTAATCTGGCAAGATTCTGTCTATTAGGTGCAAGCAAATAAAGAGCTGTGGATCTCTCTGGGTTAATTTGTACCTTACAAAGATAATGGTACAAAGTAGCCAATAAACTACTGAAATAACACAAAACCATAGAAACATAGAAGACTGAGGGCAGAAAAAGACCTCATGGTCCAGCTAGTCTGCCCTTATACTATTTCCTGTATTTTATCTTACAATGGATATATGTTTATCCCAGGCATGTTTAAATTCAGTTACTGTGGATTTACCAAGCACATCTGCTGGAAGTTTGTTCCAAGGATCTACTACTCTTTCAGTAAAATAATATTTTCTCATGTTGCTTTTGATCTTTCCCCCAACTAACTTCAGATTGTGTCCCCTTGTTCTTGTGTTCACTTTCCTATTAAAACCACTTCCCTCCTGGACCTTATTCAACCCTTTAACATATTTAAATGTTTCGATCATGTCCCCCCTTTCCCTTCTGTCCTCCAGACTATACAGATTGAGTTCATTAAGTCTTTCCTGATACGTTTTATGCTTAAGACCTTCCACCATTCGTGTAGCCCGTCTTTGGACCCGTTCAATTTTGTCAATATCTCTTTGTAGGTGAGGTCTCCAGAACTGAACACAGTACTCCAAATGTGGTCTCACCAGCGCTCTATATAAGGGGATCGCAATCTCCCTCTTCCTGCTTGTTATACCTCTAGCTATGCAGCCAAGAATCCTACTTGCTTTTCCTACCGCCCGACCAGAGACATCTTTTGAGGCATTGACATGCGTTTCAAGGAAGAAGGGGATGGCATGATTTTCAAGATATTTCTTTGATCATTTGCTTATCTGTGCTCAGCATGACCTTGGACAATTATCTGATTTTTCATTTTTCTTTCAGAGTCAGTTGGGTGTTGCGGTTACACCAAGGCTAAAAATGGAGAGACTGTGCGTTTTAGTTATGCCTTAGACATGAAGCCAGGTCTTTGTGCCAGTCATTGATCCTCAGTTCTTGGCAGAGGCAAACCACTTTTGAAAATGTTGCCAAAAATTTGCATGGACTTTTTCTGGCGGTTCCCAAAAACTTTTTTTTTTTTGCCTTAACTTGAAGGCATAAATTTTTAAAAAATGGAAATAAGGAAATATCTAAATTTCGTTCAAATTTTGGAACTTTTTTTTGTGCAAAGCCATGATCCTTTTTCCCCCTTACCTAAGGATCAGTGACGGGTCCCTATCGGTATGAATGGAATTGGCGATCTGTTAGGAGTTTTTAATGGGTTCTGGATGCTGGCATGGGTGTGTGTGTGCCCAACACATGTGCAAGATTTCGTTTCTGTGCATGTGCAACACCCAGGCAAAATTTTGTTTCGTGCATGTACCCAAAGCGAAATCTCACGTGACGACACTTGCGCGGGTGATATTTCGACAATTTTTGCCCTTTTTTGCTTCTGCGCATTCGTGCAGAAGCAAAAAAAGGGACAAAAATTACCAAAATCTCACCCACGTCAGCATCCTTGTATGAGATATTGCTCCGGGTGCATACGCAGAAGCGAAATCTCACACAGAGGCTGTTGTGGTTGGCTCTGGCCCAGCTCCTGCCCCAAGGACTGTGGATGTGGGGGAGACATCCACATGCTGCAGGCCTGTTTTGCCCCCGGTGGAGTCTGCTGATGAAGGCTCCTCTGACCATGAAGACATGAGTGACAGGGAGGAGGAGAGTGTGGCAGACAGCTCAGAAGGAGATCAATTATCTAGCTCCTCCTTGGATTCAGAACAAGAGTTAATGATACAGCCACGCATGCGGAGAGCGATGCATAGGCAACAACAACTGAGAGATTATTATCAAAGAAAATGAGGCCACCTGTGGTTGGGTGGGGCTGGGGTAATTAGTGAGGCTGCTATAAATAGCAGCCTGTGGGTTTGGCCGTTGTGGAGGATTATCTGATCGTTGTGTTTCCTGCCTGCTTTGCTGACTTTGATCTTTGTGTGCTGATTTTTCCCCGCTTTGAAACTAAACCAGAGCAAAGTGTGTTTCACTTTGTGAAAGAAGAAGGACTGTGAATTGCCTCACAGCTGCAAGCTAAGTATCACAGAACTGATAAGGGACTTGTACAAATTACCAGTTTGTTTGGAGACAAGTGCTCTTTGCTATACAAAAAGAGGGCTTCGTTTATTTGCATTTTTCGGTATAAAGAACATTGTTTTGAATTTTCAAACGTGTGTGTGTCTGAAATTGTATCTGTGCATTTTTGGGAGGATTCTACCAGAGAGCTCGACAGAACAGAAGCACACACACACACACATGTTGGGGAAATGTGCGCCTGCACCAATCTCAGGATCCCGTACCGGTAGGAAAAAGCCAGCGGAGTCCTTCGCTGCTAAGGATGACAAAAATGACAAATGTGGCTCACTACTACAGATAAGACTTTCACAGCTTTTAATATGTATAGCGTTGTAAGACATGATTAGCCAAATGGCTGTTGCGTCAGGTCAAAAAATAGAAACAGATGTTTCCATGTCAAACACTCACTTTCCATTTGTTTGCGAGGATAGTGAAAGAGTTAATTTATTTTGCTATCAGGGTTTTCCCCCCCCCCTCCTTTGTGAAAATGATTTGACACAGTCTGGTAGGGTGCTGCTATTGAAAAATTGAATCACCAGGTGCAATTAAATAAGATCACACTTTTCATTCTCTCTTTAATTTCACATCGGTCTTCGGCAGCTGTATCCTCTAGTTTTCCTGCAGTTAGAGAGCAGCACTGAATTAAAAGTAGACCTTTTGTCACCTCGCAACTGACTGTTGATCGAATTTGTTCATGGACTTGGCCTGTAAAACTCCGAATGCACCTGTCCGGATTAAAATTTAAGGCGTGAAGTGTTTTATTATCTAAATGAACGATAGCAAGCTGAAATTGGTGTATTTGGACCTGGTTTCTGACCCAGCTCCCAAATATGACAAATCCTCTTTGGTTAAATCAAAGATCCAAAAAGTCTCTCTCATGCACACACAGCAGGTAGGGTACATGAGTAAGTTTGGCAGACAACTATTCATCTTCATCATTGGACCAGAATACTTTCGGAACCGTCTTCTACCGCATGAATCCCAGCAGCCGATAAGGTCCCACAGAGTTGGTTTTCTCCGGGTCCCGTCGACTAAACAATGTTGTCTGGTGGGCCCCAGGGGAAGAGCCTTCTCTGTGGCGGCCCTGACCCTCTGGAATCAACTCCCCCCAGAGATCAGAACTGCCCCCACCCTCCTTGCCTTTCGTAAGCTACTGAAGACCCACCTATATCGTCAGGCATGGGAAAATTGAGATATCCCTGGGTTTATATTGTTTATGTATGGTATGATTGTGTTGCATGGTTTTAATAATAGGTTTTTAGATGTTTTTAAAATATATTGGATTTGTTACACTGTTGTTATTGTTGTGAGCTGCTCCGAGTCTCTGGAGAGGGGCGGCATACAAATCTAATAAATTATTATTATTATTATTATTATTATTATTATTATTATTATTATTATTATTATTATCTTCGCTCCCTGTCTTTTATCCCCAGAGCTAGGGTGGGGCTTTGCTAGCAGTGGTGGCTCTTCCACCGAAGGATCAGCCCATAGATTTCCACTGCTCTCCTCTCCTCTGCCTCCTGCGCATTGGGCACTGGACGCAGCTGCTCCTCCTCTTCCTCAACAGCCACCTCCTGACCTGAGGGCTGTTGACCAGGCTCCACCTCTGTCTCTATCACTGAGAGCTCCCCCTCAGAGTGCTCATATCGCCCTGATATTGGCTGTGACTCCTATGCCACCTCCTCATCTCATTTGGCTGCTGGAGGGGCCAACAGGCCACAAGACCTGAATTCCAGTGAAGGGTTGCTGGTTCCCGCCACTAAAAGTGTACTTTGTGCACCACTCTGCGTTTCTGGTGGGAGGGCATGCCAGGGACCCCCTTCTGCTGCACGAATCCCAGCGACCGATTAGGTCCCACAGAGTGGGTCATCTCTGGGTCCCGTCAACTAAACGATGTCGTTTGGCGGGATCCAGGGGAAGAGCCTTCTCTGTGGCGGCCCCGACCCTCTGGAACCAACTCCCCCCAGAGATTAGAATTGCTCCCACCCTCCTTGCCTTTCGTAAGCTTCTTAAAACCCACCTCTGCCGCCAGGCATGGGGGAATTGAAATACTCTTTCCCCCTAGGCCTTTACAATTTTATGCATGGTATGTCTGTATGTATGTTCGTTTTACAATAGGGGTTTTTAACTGTTTATATTGGATTGTCATATGCTGTTTACTTTTGTTGTTAGCCGCCCCGAGTCTACGGAGAGGGGCAGCATACAAATCCAATAAAATAAAATCAATCAAATCAAATCAAATCAACAACTTGGCCTTCTTTAATGACTGCAATTCCCAGAATTATATTCAGAATTTCATGCTGGATAGAATTCTGGGGAATGAAGTAGCAAAATATCTAAAAGATGTCAGATTGAGAAGGATAGAAGCTTCTTGGATGAGAAGCAAAACATCTTCAAAGAAATATCGGTCATTAATACAATACAGAAATATTTCACAAGAAGAGTCCTCCACTCCTCTGCTCACAGCAGAATACATTATTCCACCAGATTAAAATTTTGGACTTAGATAGATTAGAGCTATGTTGCCTTCGATCTGATCTAAATGTAGTTCATAAAATCATCTACCACAACGTCCTGTCAATGAGTACTTCAGCTTCAACCGCAACAACACACAAGCACGCAATAGATTTAAACTCAATGTAAAGCACTTGAAACTTGACTGCAGAAAATACGACTTCAGCAACAGAGTGATCAATGCCTGGAATGCATTGATTGATTGATTGATTGATTGATTGATTGATTGATTGATTGATTGATTTTGTCCAATACACAATGAGGGTTTTAGTGGGTATACACATAGTAAAATATATGATGAAGGTTATAGAGGATATAGTAATTTCAGATCATGCAGAATGCAGCTGCGAAAGCAATCATGGGCTTCCCAAGATATGCCCATGTTACACCAACACTCTGTAGTCTGCATTGGTTGCCGATCAATTTCCGGTCACAATTCAAAGTGTTGGTTATGACCTATAAAGCCCTTCATGGCATTGGACCAGAATATCTCCGGGACCGCCTTCTGCTGTACAAATCCCAGCGACCGGTTGGGTCCCACAGAGTTGGCCTTCTCCGGGTCCCATCGACTAAGCAATGTCATTTGGCGGGACCCAGGAGAAGAGCCTTCTCTGTGGCGGCCCCGACCCTCTGGAATCAGCTCCCCCCAGATATCAGAGTTGCCCCCACCCTCCTTGCCTTTCGTAAGCTCCTTAAAACCCACATCTGTCGTCAGGCATGGGGGAATTGAAATTTCCCTTCCCCTAGACTTATAGAATTTATACATGGTATGCTTGTATGTATGAGTGGTTCTTTAAATTGGGGTTTTTTAGATTATTTTTAATATTAGATTTGTTTACATTGTTTTTTCATTGTTGTTAGCCGCCCCGAGTCTTCGGAGAGGGGCGGCATACAAATCTAATAAATGAATGAATGAATGAATGAATGAATAAGAAAGAAAGAAAGAAAGAAAGAAAGAAAGAAAGAAAGAATGGAAGAGAAGTTATAGGAATAGAACATATCAATGAAAGAATAGAAGAAGAGATATAGGAATAGAAGAAAGGTATAGGAGATATAGGAGAGCAATAGGACAGGGGACGGAAGTCACTCTAGTGCACTTGTACTCACCCCTTACTGACCTCTTAGGAATCTGGATAGGTCAACTTGGATAATCCAAGGGTAAAGTGTTGGAGGTTTGGGCATTACCTGACTCTGTGGTTTCTTCCCCAAAGCCCCAAAACTTTTGCCTTAGACTGTCTGTCAACCTCACACCATTGCTAAGAGGTCTGTAGGGGGCGTGCCTAAGCATACCAACTGCCCCTGGGGGAAGGATACTGCAAAATCCACATTCCCACCCTACTCCTAGTGGAGTAGCGTGCTTTCTGTCCCCTGTCCTAATATTTCTTTCTTACTAGTATCATGTATATAAATTGTTATATCTTTGTATATACCAATATGTACTTACATGAATGAATGAATGAATGAATGAATGAATGAATGAATGAACAAACGAATGAATGAATGAATAAAACCCTATTCCCATTCTACTCCTGGTGGAAAGAGATTGCAAAATCTCTCTACATGGGGCTACCTTTGAATAGTGTTCGGAAACTTCAGATCGTGCAGAATGCAGCTGCGAGAGCAATCATGGGCTTCCCAAGGTATGCCCATGTTAAACCAACACTCTATTGGTTGCCGATCAATTTCCGGTCACAATTCAAAGTGTTGGTTATAAAGCCCTTCATGGCATCGGACCAGAATATCTCTGCGATCACCTTCTGCCGCACAAATCCCAGTGACCGATTAGGTCCCACAGAGTTGACCTTCTCCGAGTCCCGTCGACTAAACAATGTCATTTGGCGGGTCCCAGGTGAAGAGCCTTTTCTGTGGCAGCCCCAACCCTCTGGAACCAGCTCCCCCCTGAGATTAGAACTGCCCCCACCCTCCTTGCCTTTCATAAACTCCTTAAAACCCACCTCTGCCGTCAGGCATGGGGGAATTGAGACATCTCCCCCGGGCCTATACAATTCATGTATGGTATGTTTGTGTGTATGTCTGCTTTAATAACGGGTTTTTTTTAAATGTTTTTAAGTTATTAGATTTGTCTTATTGTTTTATTGTTGTTGTGAGCCGCCCCGAGTCTATGGAGAGGGGCGGCATACAAATCAAATAAATGAATGAATGAATGAATGAATGAATGAATGAATGAATGAATGAATGAATACATACATACATACATACATACATAAATAAATACATAAATACATACATACATACATACATACATACATACATACATAAATACATACATACATACATAAATACATAAATACATACATACATACATAAATACATACATACATACATAAATACATAAATACATGCATACATACATACATACATACATAAATACATACATACATACATACATAAATACATAAATAAATACATACATACATACATACATACATACATACATAAATACATAAATACATGCATACATGCATAAATGCATACATGCATACATGCATAAATACATAAATACATAAATACATACATACATACATACATACATACATAAACACATACATAAATACATACATACATACATAAATACATAAATACATAAATAAATAAATACATACATACACACACACACACACACACACACACACACACACACACACACCTAAATAAATAAAATCTCCATCCCCACCCCACTCTGGGGCCTGCCAGAGGTGGTATTTGCCGCTTCTCCTAACTACTAAAAATTTCAGCAACCAGTTCTTCGAACTACTCAAAATTTTCGCTACCGATTCTCCGGATTCTTTGAGAACCTGCTGGATTCCATCCCTGCCTGTAGTAGAACTGATTGTTTTGCCTAAATAAAGCTTCCGTTCCTAAAGTCGGCATTTCTCAGCTTCCATGCTTGAAATTTCCTACTATGAGAAAGACCTTGCACATGACACTGTGTAAGCCATAGCCAATTAATATAGACAATTCTGCTCTTACAATAATGTACCCATGCTGTCTGCCAATCTCAAAAACCTAATTTCCTTTGTTCAGTTCTATCACTAGAAATAATGAGGTAATTTAGAAGACTTGTTTACTGTAATTTCCCTTCAAGACCCCCTGCCAAAGGGAAGAATTTCTCCATGTGGAGATACTTGTTCTTAAGGTGAGATTCCAGAAAAGGAAAAGCAGCGAGTGACATATATTATTAAATTAGCGGAACCGTTTCCTTCTCGGGGACAAATAAAACCATTTTGACCTTTCTTTTGCTGCATGGGGCAAATTAAGCTCCACAGTTATGTCGTAATAAACCCCTGTACAAAATGTGTAATTTGAATTTAGTGAAATATATATTTTTAAAAGGTCTTTAGGTCTGGATCCTATGCAGCTGGAAAAATTTTCTCTGTGTTTTTTTTTTTTTTTTTAGCAATGAATATAAATTTCATGCATGTTTTGCTGAAGTAAACAGGCAATTGCATCTATGCTCTCTCACTGAGATTAGCCTCAATTTAGGCTTGGTTGAATGAAGTGATTGGAATACTCACTGCAAGTATTTTTGAGAGTATCTGCTGGCTGCATTGCCTTCAGATTGAAATTGGCAAATACTGTATAGTTTTAAACTTCAGGACATGTTTGTTTGTTTGTTTGTCTATTTTATTTTATTTTATTTTATATTTTATTTTATTTTATATTTTATTTTATTTTATTTTATTTTATTTTATTATTTTATTTTATTTTATTTATTTTATTTTATTTTATTTTATTTTATTTTATTTTATTTTATTTTATTTTATTTTATTTTATTTTATTTTATTTTATTTTATTTTATTTTATTTTATTTTATTTTATTTTATTTTATTTTATTTTATTTTATTTTATTTTATTTTATTTTATTTTATTTTATTTTATTTTATTTTATTTTATTTTATTTTATTTTATTTTATTTTATTTTAATTTATCTGTCTGTCTGTCTGTCTGTCTATCTATCTATCTATCTATCTATCTATCTATCTATCTATTTATTTATTTATTTATTGGATTTATATGCCACCCCTCTCCGAGGACTCGGGGCAGCTTACAACAAATATTAAAAAAACTCAATGTAAACATCCAATCCAATTAATTTAACTAATTAATCTAAAATCCCAATAGCATTAAAAATCAATCATTCCCACTGAGCCATCACATTAAACTAAGGAAGCCACACAAAATTACATCAAGATTTATGCAAGATCAACTTAGCAATGGGTTAAATTAGGGTCTTTAGAGATACCAAGATTGCTGTTGGCTATAGGTTTTGGAGGAAGGAGATTTTTGTCCAAATCCTGAGCAGTAAATCCGAAGTCCTCATTGCTTTTTATCTTGAAAAAAACTATAATCCCTTGCCATTGGTTATGGTGGCAGTTGAAGTCTAAATCCCCTTTTGCTTCAACCCTATTGGAAGCCACGCCTGGCATCATTATTTTGCAAATATTAAGAGAAGGATATTTCTCTTTTACTAGTATCATGTATATAAATATTATTATATCTTTGTATACCACCAATATGTACTTGAAAAAATAAGTAAGTAAGTAAGTAAGTAAGTAAGTAAGTAAGTAAGTAAGTAAGTAAGTAAATAAATAAATAAATAAAATATAGATTACTTAAAGAAATTATTTAGGAGGATGTGAAGAATGTGAAAAGAAAGGAAAACTTGTTTTATTGCAAAGTATTTATTGGAGAAGAACAGCCTTTTCTTTTACCCTGCAGCAATAATTTTGATAAATAGTCAAACACGTTAAGCATCTTTTAGCACAAAAACAGAAAATCCCTACTGTTACAAAATGCTGGAAAAGTTCATCGTTCTTAATGTTGTGAGACACAGAGCTGAAAGCTAAGACTGCAGAGTTGCTTGTACTAATGTTTTAAACATTGTATTCAGACATGGATTTCTTGAGCTTATTATCAGGCTGTGATGCTTAAAGGTATGTATGTTGCACACAGATCTCTGGAAACTTTTGCAGCGTTCATGCAGGGACAAGATGCATTCTTCTTGTTGTTGCCTATTTTGTAGTTGCATGGAGCATCTTGTGTTATTGTGCAAACATAGAAGCTGCCTAATTAGAGGAGGATTAAATGCAGCGAGATAGAACAGGATGCTCAAACATCACTGCTGTGAGCCATCTCCAAGTAGTAAAATAAATGACTTGGAGATTTGAGTCTCCCCGAGTGTCACTGTGACAAAACAACAGTTGATGTGGTGTCGGGGGATGAGGCAGTTGTCTGCTTCTGCATGAAAGTCAGCAATCTGACTCTGCCGCTATTTTTTTCTTAACGTCCAGCAATAAAACCAAAGCACAGCTGTTATACAGAGCAACTTAGCGGTGAACTAAGGTGGAACAATACAGCCAATGAAGTTGGTATAGAAGCCCTCAATTGAATGGCAAACAGGAATCAAATCAGGGTTGGATTCCTACCGGTGCGGTCCGGTACACAGCTCCAGTACTGGCCTGCACAATTGCACAATTTGGGCATGACAGCTCCAGTGTTGTCTTTGGTGGTTCCTACATGCCACCATCTTTTTCCTGCTAATTTTTTGCAATTTTTCGGATCTCTGATCATGCACAGAAGGAAAATCGTCCTGCACATGCGCAGAATCCAAATCACATTTGGAGACACGCACATGAAATGTAGTGATGCACAAGCAGCACACCGATAGGAAGGTAAGAAGAACCCCCACTCCACATTAAATCGTCCTCTTCCCTGGAAAAGTTAAGTGATGGAGGTAGCTGGCATTGTCTACTATAGGTCCTGTTTTGCAAATCTAGGCTTTGAAATTGTAGAAGTTTACTAGACATGGCAGAAAAAAGGATACCAAAAACATTTGCTGCCATTAGGATGCAGGGAATTTTGCAGCCCAGACTTGGTAAAATTAAAAACATGCCATAATGGGAGGTAGACAACAGGTTGTTGGGACAGATCCTTATTATATTATTATATTATTTTTAAATTTTTATATTTTTCTGTTTGAAGAAAATGAACATTACTGTAGAAGATGACCAAGCTGAGCCTGAGGGAGGGGTAAAATATGTTATCAGTCTTGAGTTCCCTTGCACCCACAAGAGATTTAAATCCAGCCACCTTGAATTCTTTTTACTCTTATCTCCCGCTAATTTCCCTTGGCCACTAGTAATTGAGATTCTTGGAGTTTGACAATTACACCTTTAACAAAGTTCAGCTTTAACTTGAAATACCTAAGTAAGAATAAGAATGGGAGCAATTTACTCCACGTAGTAATAGCAGATCCAAGAGCAATTATTATTGGCATCATAATTGGAAATAAATTAAGAATGTTCTGGGCATTATAATTGATTGATTATGTGCAATTATGTTGGAACTAACCGTTAGTGATTATTTATATGTCTGTCTGTCTGTCTGTCTGTCTGTCTATCTATCTATCTATCTATCTATCTATCTATTTGACACACACACACACACACACACACACACACACATATATATATATATATATATATATATATATATATATATATATGTAGATTGTTCTGAGTTCGGGTTTTGCCCTGTGTAATATTTTGCATGTCTATGCGACGTTTCGGTGAAATCACATTCACCATCATCAGGCTGAAGTTTTAAGCTTCGTGTTGCTGTAAGAGGGCCGGCATACAAAACTAAATAATAATAATAATAATAATAATAATAATAATAATAATAATAATAATAACAACAACAACAACAACAACAACAAAACAACAGCAATAATAATAATTATTACTATTACTATTACTATCTATTGGACTTCTATGACTCCCCTCTCTGAGGACTTATACAGACTGAACTTCTCTAGGATGATTTGTACTCAGTCTCATAGTTCCCTCTAAGCTGAGCAGTGAGCAATCGCTCACTTAAAAATCATCATCAACTCAGAGTTTTCCAAACCTGCCCAGAAGCCGAGAGGGAAAGAGTGAGAGGGAAGGAGAGAGAGAGGAAGAGAGGAAGAGAGAGAAACAGATAGAAAAAAGAGAGGAAGGAAAAGAGAAAGAAAAAGAATGGGAGTAAGGAAGAGAGAAAGAAAATCAAAATCTAGTTTGAAACTAGATCAACTATTTAAGTGGCATTTTGATATTGATAGAGTTGCCCTATTATGAGCTCGCTGTTATAGACACACAGTGCAGTATTTTATTTTGAAATTCTCTGAGGCAAAACAGGGTGGGTTTTTTATTTGTTTGTTTGTTTGTTTATTTATTTATTATTTCTGTGCCGCCCAGTCCCAAAGGGACTGCTGCTCAGACACTATACTTTTCTGCCCACCTCAAAAAAAAAATTAGAGGGAACACTGCTCAGTCTGGTCCTTCACATCTTCCAATGGTGATCACTGCTGTCATTGAGTCATCCACTTTCTTAATAGTTGTTCTCCTCTTCTTCGTTCTTCTACTTTCCCCAGCGTTATAGACTTCTCCAAAGAGCTAGACCTTCATGTAATGCATTTTAAAAAAATGATAATTTGAGTCTGATCATTTGTGCCTCAAGTGAAAATTTTGGATTGATTTGTTTGAAGTGACATATGTATTTGTAGCTACTCATGGTTTTCTCAGGAGTCTTTTTCAGTACAAAAGTTCAACAATTTTAGTACTTTTTCTATAAAAAATGCAATATTTGCATCCATAGACTGTCACAGGGAAAGTAATTGCTGCACGGTTCCCACCTTTGTAGACACAATACAACATCTATGAACTGGTTACTGGTATCCTCAGTCGGCACAATATGTTGGTCCTTTTTATTGTATATTGTTCATTTCACTGGTTGTTTTAATTTTTCCTGGTTGGCCGGGATCATGATTGCATCCATCTAAACCAGATGACTGATTGATTGACAGGTCCCAAAGGTGGTTTTTCAAAAGGCAACTGGATTTTCTTTCTCTGAAGACGTTTGAGTTCTGAACTGAAAGAGTTTATTCTTCAGCAAAATGTCTTCAAGGAAAAAGAAAGAAGTCCAGTTGCCTTTTGAAAAAGCACCTTTGGGACCTGTCAGTCAATCAATCAATGACCTGGATGACTGCAAATCTCCATAGACGATTGATTGACATCTTTCTTAAGGTCCTCATTGCTACTTTAGCAAATGTAGTGTGTGTTGAATTTCTTGATTGCTGTTTCCTTTACTGTGGATAGTCAATTTTAAAAAAACAGAAGCCACCCACCACTTCACAAGTTTCATTCTCATTTCCAAAGATAGTTGCTCTTTTTTTATTGGCAGTGATGGGAGTTCCTTTATCTAATATCTCAGTCCCATTTTTTGACGCTGCTTGACTGTATAGTCTGGAGGACAGAAGGGAAAGGGAGGACATGATCGAAACATTTAAATATGTTAAAAGGTTAAATAAGGTTCAGGAGGGAAGTGTTTTTAATAGGAACACAAGAACACAAGGACACTATCTGAGGTTAGTTGTGGGGAAGATCAGAAGCAATGTGAGAAAATATTATTTTACTGAAAGTAGTAGATGCTTGGAACAAAGTTCCAGCAGACGTGGTTGGTAAATCCACAGTAACTAAATTTAAATATGCCTGGGATAAACATATATCCATTGTAAGATAAAATACAGGAAATAGTATAAGGGCAGACTAGATGGACCATGAGGTCTTTTTCTGCCGTCAGTCTTCTATGTTTCTATGTTTCATTATGAGATCATACCATTTGCATTTTCAGCTATCAGAGTAGTACCATATATCAATGAAAAACCCAACCAATACAATACAATAGTTGGTGCTGACATTAACAATTGTTTAATGGAACTAAATATGTAAGACATAGGGAGGGTTGTATCAAAAAACTATAAGGCTAAAATTGTGGGACCCAAGATTTTGGGCTGACGGTGATTCCGGATATACATGATGATGGATCACTTTGATTAAATCCAGGTTTTCCCTAGTCGTAGATAAACAGGGAATTTTCTGTGCAGAGCTTTAAGGCTGAAACTTATAGCTTATGCTTGCAAAATGTGAGATCCAAGGATTATGCTATGGTAGTAAAAATAAGTTCTTTGAGAACAGCTCTTTGGGGGGCACTCTATCATCACGAGGTGGTGAGAAGGTAATGTCGTTTCCTCATCTGCATTTCTCAGTACTCTATAGATCCGTGATGGCAAACCTGCACTGGCTACCGATCGGTTTCCGGTCACAATTCAAAGTGTTGGTAATGACCTTTAAAGCCCTACATGGCATTGGGCCAGAATACATCCAGAACCGCCTTCTACTGCACGAATCCCAGCGGCCGATAAGGTCCCACAGAGTTGGCCTTCTCCGGGACCCGTCGACCAAACAATGCCGTTTGGTGGGCCCCAGGGGAAGAGCCTTCTCTGTGGCGGCTCCGGCCCTCTGGAATCAACTCCCCCCAGAGATTAGAACGGCCCCCACCCTCCTTGTCTTTCGCAAATTACTCAAGACCCACCTTTGTTGCCTGGCATGGGGGAGTTAGAATATTCCTTCCCCTAGGCCATTGCAAGTTATGTATGGTATGTTTGTGTGTATGTTTGGTTTTTATAATAAGGGTTTTTAGTTGTTTTATTAAATTGGATTGTTACATGTTGTTTTTTTATCATTGTTGTTAGCCATCCCGAGTCTGCGGAGAGGGGCGGCATACAAATCCAATAAATAAATAAGTAAGTAAGTAAGTAAGTAAGTAAGTAAGTAAGTAAGTAAGTAAGTAAGTAAGTAAGAAAGAAAGAAAGAAAGAAAGAAAGAAAGAAAGAAAGAAAGAAAGAAAGAAAGAAAGAAAGAAAGAAACCAACCAACCAACCAACCAACCAACCAACCTATGGCACGCTTGCCACCTGAGCCATATCTGAGGGTATATGAGATATTACCCTATGTCGTGCCAGCCGATTTTCAGCTTCCCAGAGGGGGGGGAGCGAGGCCGTTTTCACTCTCCCTAGGCTTCAGGAAAGTATCTGGAGCCTGTGGATGGTGAAAAACAGACCCAACGGGCCTATCTGAAGTCCGGAGGCTTCAGTGAGGCCTGTGTGCATGCACAAAGGGGGATAGTGCGAGCATGCGCAGAGGGAGGGCATTGCTTTATAGATGTGGGCTCTCACACACGCACTCTATCACATGCGCTTATACCCTTTTGGCACCCCGAGCAAAAAAAGGTTCGCCATCCCTTCAGATCGTGCAGAATGCAGCTGCGAGAGCTAACATGGGCTTTCCCAAAAATGCCCATATAACACCAACACTACGCAGTCTGCATTGGTTGCCGATCAGTTTCTGGTCACAATTCAAAGTGTTGGTTATGACCTATAAAGCCCTTCATGGCACCGGACAATATTATCTCAGGGACCGCCTTCTGCTGCACGAATCCCAGCGACCAGTTAGGTTCTACAGAGTGGGCCTTCTCCGGGTCCCGTCAACTAAACAGTGTCGTTTGGCGGGACCCAGGGGAAGAGCCTTCTCTGTGGCGGCCCCAGCCCTCTGGAACCAACTCCCTCCGGAGATTAGAATTGCCCCCACCCTCCTCGCCTTTCGTAAGCTCCTTAAAACCCACCTCTGCCATCAGGCATGGGGGAACTGAGATACTCTTTCCCCCTAGGCCTTTACAATTTATGCATGGTATATTTGCTTGTATGTATGATTAGTTTTACAATAAGGGTTTTTTAATTGTTTTAGTATTGGATTTACATGCTGTTTTTTATTGTTGTTGTTAGCCGCTCCAAGTCTACAGAGAGGCGCGGTATACAAATCAAATCAAATCAAATCAAATCAAATAAATAAATAAATAAGCAAGCAAGCAAGCAAGCAAGCAAGCAAGCAAACAAACAAACAAACAAACAAACAAACAAACATATTTGGTTTTTGCCATGAACTTGTTATGAATATTTAACCAGGAGGAAGGGATAGGAAAGTTATTGGCATGCGCTACATCATTATTCCTTTCTGTATAGAGCAAGGGTGTCAAACTTGATTTAATTGGGGGCTGCATCAGGATTGTTTTTGACCACAAGAAGGCGGGAGTGGGCATCTCCAACTCAATAGCACTCGTGTTGAGGATGCCTGTCGTGTCCCAAGTGATCTGCCAGAAAAAAACACCAGGTCCCTGGTTACTTTGGTTTCAGTGTCAAAAGCCTCCTGCAAAACTCTGCCAGCGAAAATGGAGCTCAGGAGGCAGCTCATGTGCAGCCCTCCTGAGCTCCATTTTTTCTGGCAGAGGCACTGCGGGCCAGTCCTTCATTGCTTGCAGGGCGCCCCATGAGCCAGATCTAAGCATCCCACGGGCCGGATGTGGCCTCAGGGCCTTGAGTTTGATACCCCTGATCAGTAGTGGGTTCCTACTGGGATGGTAAAGGACGCCGTACCAGTAGGAAAAGTTGAGCTGTACACGCAGCTTTGGGTGTCTTGCATGTGAGTGCATATGTCCCAGTGTGGTTTTGCTTCTGCGCATGAACAGGAAGCAAATTCTCACGAGGGGACGCGCATGAGATTTTGGTGATCTTTTTTCTTCCACGCATGTGCAGAAGCAAAAAAAATAACCAAAATCTCATGCATTAGCAGAAGCCAAAAAGATCACCAAAATCTCATGCATGCGCAGAAGCAAAAAAAAAATCACCAATATCTCATGCATGCGCAGAAGCAAAAAAGATCACCAAAATCTCAGGCATGCACATCCCCTCATGAGATTTTGATTCCATGCGCAGAAGCAAAAACACGGTGGGACACTGTGACCCGCGCATGCACAGACGCAAGACACCCAAAGCTTTACACGCAGTGCACCGATAGCGGAAGTAGGAGCAATCCGCCCCTGCCCCTGATGTAGAGCATGTTATCATCCTTTGCATTAGTTATAACATGGTGATTATTACTTATACTTATAAGACTATAAAATTGTTGGCGTGCGGGTGCTTGGTTCTTTTCTTGCAGACCTTTCGTTACCCAAATAGATGACATCACAAGCACTCACTAGTTTGGTAACGAAATGGAAAACAACCAAGGTCAGAGATCCCCAAGGACCTCACAGTTCAACCATGTGCTGCAAATAGTCTCTTCTATTGGTATAGCCATGGTGGTGTAGCGGTTAGATTGCAGTACTGCAGGCTACTTCTGCTCACAGTTAGCTGCTGCAGTTGGCAGTTTGATTCTTACTGGCTCAAGGTTGATTCAGCTTTCCATCCATCTGAAATCAGTAAAATTGTTACGTATCTGCTCACGTATCTGCCTAGTATCTGCAGGCGGCTGTCTGCACCGAAACAGTCCATTCACCCGTTCTATTGGTTCATATTCCGTTACTGTTGTTAGTGTTCTTGGCGGGAGAATTTCAATTTGGAATCCTGTGTTCAGTTCTGGAGACCTCACCTACAAAAAGATATTGATAAAATTGAACGGGTCCAAAGACGGGCTACACAAATGGTGGAAGGTCTAAAGCATAAAACGTATCATGAAAGACTTAATGAACTCAATCTGTATAGTCTGGAGGACAGAAGGAAAAGGGGGACATGATCGAAACATTTAAATATGTTAAAGGTTTAAATAAGGTTCAGGAGGGAAGTGTTTTTAATAGGAAAGTGAACACGGGAACAAGAGGGCACAATCTGAGGTTATTTGGAGGAAAGATCAGAAGCAACATGACAAAATATTATTTTACTGAAAGAGTAGTAGATGCTTGGAACAAACTTCCAGCAGACGTGGTAAATCCACAGTAACTGAATTTAAACATGCCTGGGATAAACATATATCCATCCTAAGATAAAATACAGGAAATAGTATAAGGGCAGACTAGATGGACCACGAGGTCTTTTTCTGTCGTCAATCTTCTATGTTTCTATCTTGGCTGGTGGTCCAGTTTCTCTCCAATACATTCCCCCCCTGCCAAATGTCAGACCTTAGAAGGAAATGTCTTAGAAAGAGGAAGAAGCAACCCATAAACTGAGTTGCACCAGACACAATGAGATTTGAATGCTGTTTTGCTGGCTGGTATTGCCAGGTTGTTTTAATTTACATTCACTTGCTAATTGCAAACTGGGACAGCAGCTTGTGTTAACTGGGAAAGTATAATAATAGGGGAGTATGCTGGCTAATTTCCATATTCAAGTTAATTAAAACACTTTGCACATAGCCAGCATGTGCGCAGTGGGTACCATGCTAGAGATGTGATGTTTTTATGGGTATTTGTTTTTTTAAAAACCCTCAATGCTTTGTGCATCATTCTTTCAAAGACATAGTCCTAGATTACTAAGATGTTTGAGATATGTAGATATGGCCAAGTCAACTGTTCAATGTTGCTGGAAGGGGGATGTACAGAAAAATAGTTGCCTTAAGCTCGCAGCTAAGGCTTTCATTTCTGACATTTAATTGGGGGATGGATAAATTCTTTTTCCAGATGTATCCAAGCCATAATTTGAAATTCCTAATAAACTATTCTACACCATCATCCATTCCATCTGTGAAAAATCCCCAGTGCATTTTAAACTCAAACTCAGTATTATCAGCCATGAGCAGAAAAACAAAGTGGCACAGTAGTTAGAAAGCAGTACAGATACTCCTCAACTTACAACAGTTCAATTAGATACCATTCAAAGATACAACAGTGCCAAAAAGGGTGACTTAGGATAGGTTTTTCCTACTTATGATCTTCACGTCACCTGATCAAAAATTCAGACGCTTGGAAACTGACTTGTATTTATGATGGTTTTAATGTTCTGGGATCAGTGACGAAGCCAGAGTCACTTAACAACTATATCCGCACGAATATGCCGCACAAATCCCAGCGACCGATTAGGTCCCACAGAGTTGGCTTTCTCCGGGTCCCGTCGACTAAACAATGTCGTCTGGCGGGACCCAGGGGAAGAGCCTTCTCTATGGCGGCTCCGACCCTCTGGAATCAACTCCCCCCAGAGATTAGTACTGCCACCACCCTCCTTGCCTTTCATAAACTCCTTAAAACCCACCTCTGTCATCAGGCTTGGGGGAACTGAGACATCCCCCCCCTTGCCTATGTAGTTTTGTGCATGATATGACTCTGTGTATGTATTTTATATATTGGGGTGTGTTTTTTCTTTTTAGACTTTTTAATGTAAAACTGTTATTTTAGATTTTAATTATTAGATTTGTTACCATGTATTGTTTTTATCACTGTTGTGAGCCGCCCAGAGTCTACGGAGAGGGGCGGCATACAAATCTAATAAATAATAATAAATAATAATAATAGACTTATATACCGCTTCATAGTGATTTACAGCCCTCTCTAAGCAGTTTATGGAGAGTAAGCATATTGCCCCCAGCAATCTGAGTCCTCATTTTGCTGACCTTGGAAGGATGGAAGTCAACCTACTGAGATTCGATCTGCCAAACTGCTGGCAGCTGGCGATCAGCAGAAGCAGCTTGCAATACTGCATTCTAACCACCGTGCCACCAATGACCTACAAGGTCCTATCCAACTCTATTAATCTGTATCTGCTGGTGGTTTTTTTAATTTTTATTTTTGCTGCAGAGAGTTCATCCTAAAAGGCAGAAGCTATCCATACTTCTGTATTTTCATTGTCGGTTGAAGATACACCATTAGGTTGGATTTATTTATATTTCATCTCAGCTCCCTCCTGCTTTGTCCTTTGTGTTCCTTTGATTTTCATTGCCAGATCTTGCAGGTCATTTGCATTTTCAACTATCGGAGTATTTTCATTAGCACAGTGCAGGTTTATTGATGTTTCTTCAATCACTTTAAAACCTTGCCTAACTGCTTCCAGTCCCTCAATATATATATTCCACATTAGGGGGAGAGTTTACAATATGGCCTAATTCCTTTATTTAATAATAATAATAATAATAATAATAATAATAATAATAATAATAATAATAATAACAACAACAACAACAATAATAATAATAATAAATTAGATTTATATGCCGCCCCTCTCCGAAGACTCGGGGCGGCTCGCAACATAACAGTGATACAATGCATTACAAATCCAATAGTAGAAAAATTAAATCAATTAAAAAAACATTAATAACATAGTAAAATCCCTAACTATACAATCATACACATTCAACCTAATGTGTCATACAATAAGGCCGAAAACATAACAAAAAAAGAGGGGGAGAGGGTGGTAATTATACTCACGCCTGGCGACAAAGATGGGTGTTCAACATTTTACGGAAGGCAAGGAGGGTGGGGGCTGTTCGAATCTCTGGAGGGAGTTGATTCCAGAGGGCCGGGGCCGCCACATAGAAGGCTCTTCCCCTGGGTCCCGCCAGACGACATTGTATAGTCCAGTGTTTCCCAACCTTTTTGAGCCGTGGCACATTATTCATATTTTCAAAATCCTGGGGAACACTGAACGGGGGGGTGGGGGGGTGGCTAAAGAAAAGTTTTGACAAAAAAAAATCTTCTTCCATTTCGCTCTATTTCTCCCTCACTCTTTCTCTCTCTTCCTTCCTTCCCTTCTTTCTCTCTCTCCATCCCTTTCTTTCTTCCTCTCTTTTTTGCTCTCTTTCTCTCTCCCTCCTTCCCTCCCTATATGTCTTTCTCTCTCCCTTGCTCTCTCTGCCTCTCTTGCTATCTTTCATTCTCTTTCTTTCTTTCTTTCTCTTTCTCTCTCTCTCTCTCTCTGTCTCTCTTTCTCTGTCTCTCTTTCTCTCTCTCTTGCTAGCTCTCTTTCTCTCTCTTTCTCTTTCTCTCTCTCTCTGCCTCTCTTGCTCTGTCTCTCTTGCTCTGTCTCTCTTTCTCTCTCTTCCTTTCTTCTCTGCGGAGGCCGGCGAAGGTTTTTCTTATTTTAAATGTTCCGGGTGACAGGGGGATGCGGAGCCCGCACGCACACACCCCCGACATTCCAAATTCTGCCTCAGCTGTGAGAAGAACGCCTGCCCCACCTGTCCTGCAGCCCTTTCGCTGACAGCCTGGGACAAAAGCACTCCGTGAAGGGACTGCAAGAGGGGCCGGGCGGGCATTAGCAGCCGGATGAAGAGGACGAGAAGCCGCTGCAGCCACCCCCAATCCCCCCCCTTCCCTGGGTGCCTTCCAAAGGCCCCTGGAAAAAGGCAGGAGGTAGCAACAAGGCGCGAGGACAAGCAGGCAGCTTGGCGGAGGGGAAGCGCTGAGGGGCTCTCCTCCTTCCCCACCCCCGCGCTTCTCTCCCGCCCTGGCTTTTGCTTTGCAGATTTCCCCGCAGTTCAAAAGGAGGCAAGAGGTGGCCTGGATGAAATTGCGGGGAAATCATGGGGCGAAGCGAAAGCCAGGGCGGGAGAGAAGCGCGGGGGTGGGGAAGGAGGAGAGCCCCTCAGCGCTTCCCCTCCACCAAGCTGCCTGCTTGTCCTCGCGCCTCGTTGCTACCTCATGCTGCTCCCACCATGGCTGCGCGCGGTTCCGGTGCCCCTGGCTGAAGATCGTCCTGTGGCTGGTCTTGGGCTTTACGGTGGCTTCCTGGTTCCCTCTCCTCCCTCCGCCTGTGTCTACCGCCAGCGCCTCATTCCTCGGAGCTGCCGCTTCCTTCCAGGCAGCCCAGCCACGCTGCCGTAGAAAGTGCAAAGGTTATTGCCGCCACCTCTGCCTCCACTCAGGGAGCCACCGTGGTTGAGCTGAGGGAGAGGAAAAGGCGCGGTGACCACGGTGGCTCCCTGAGTGGAGGCAGAAGCGGTGGCAATAACCTCTGTGCTTTCTACGGCAGCGTGGCTGAGCTGGACGGAGGGAAGCGGCAGCTCCCAATCGAGGAACCCACGGCAACGGGCGACGGCTTGGTGGGAGGCGACGGCTTGGTGGGAGGCGACGGCGGGAGACACAGGCGGTGGGAGGAGAGGGAACCAGGAAGCGACTGTGAAGCCCAAGACCATCCACAGGATGACACTCAGGCAGGGGCGCCGGCAGCGCCCCGCCCAGCTTGAGCTTCTCGCGGCACACCTGACCATGTCTCGCGGCACACTACTGTGCCGCGGCACACCGGTTGGGAAACGCTGGTATAGTCGACGGGACCTGAAGAAGGCCAACTCTGTGGGACCTAATCGGCTGCTGGGATTCGTGCGGCAGAAGGCGGTCCCAGAGATATTCTGGTCCGATACCATGTAGGGCTTTATAGGGTGGGGGCTGTTCGAATCTCTGGAGGGAGTTGATTCCAGAGGGCTGGGGCCGCCACATAGAAGGCTCTTCCCCTGGGTCCCACCAGACGACATTGTATAGTCGACGGGACCTGAAGAAGGCCAACTCTGTGGGACTTAATCGGCTGCTGGGATTCGTGCGGCAGAAGGCGGTCCCAGAGATATTCTGGTCCGATGCCATGTAGGGCTTTATAGGTCATAACCAACACTTTGAATTGTGACCGGAAAGTGATCGGCAGCCAATGCAGGCCACGGTTGATGAGACATGGGTATACCTAGGGAAGCCCATGATTGCTCTCGCAGCCACGTTCTGCATGATCTGGAGTTTCCAAACACTTTTCAGAGGTAGCCCCACGTAGAGAGCATTGCAGTAGTCGAACCTCGAGGTGATGAGGGCATGAGGGCATATTTTCTCATGTTCTGTCCAGATTCTGGCTTTCTGACCTGTCTATAAGTTTTTCATGAGGAGAATAATTCTCGTTTTTCTGAGCATCACATGTTTGACACCAAACTTTTCTATAGAAAAGCACATAGTGACTTATTTTTGATATTCTTTGACCTTCTCAATTGCGTGCATCAGCAGTAATGTTCCTCGAAAGTCAGCATGAATATTTGACATATATTTTTTTCATCTAGAGCAGGGATTCCACCAACCCCCGGTCCATGGATTAGCACTGGGCCACGACAGGCCAGAAATCAGGGGTCAACACTGAAGCTGGCCTGACCAAGGCCTTCTTGGAGGCTTCAGTGTCACAACAATGGTGCTGCAGGATAGGGAAGGGGGAAATAGATTGTTGAGTTCTTGTAGCCAAAACAAAATGTTTCCCCTGAGAACCAAGGAGGGAGGGGGAGAGAGGGAGGGAGGGAGGGGAGAGGGGAATGGAGGGACAGAGAGAAAGAGAGGGAGGAGAAGGTGGGAGGGAGGGAGAGAGATAAGGGAGAGGGAGGGAGAGAGGGAGGGAAGAGAGGCAGGGAGGGAGGGAGAGGGAGAGAGAGAGAAGAACACATAGGGACACATTGATTCTTACGTTAGGCCTAAAATGGTTTGGGAAATGCGAACTTAACACCATACACCCTTTTATCCCTCTCTTGTTAGCCGTAAAAGAAAGCCCTGTTTGCTGTTCTCTCTTGACAATATCGATGATGTTGGTGCACAAATGAGGAGCGAAATAAAAAGTCATGTTAATTTCAAGCTCCAGTGAAAACCGTGGCAGGGATAAACAGGAGGGGGAAATCAAAAGTTTCTGAAAAGATACAGAAAACAGCTGGAGCTGAAGCGCTGATCTCCAGGTAAAATACAAAGGATTGATTGAAGCAGGAGTTGCAAATTGGAACATCCCTGAGTTACTTAATGGAGGATTCGTCAAAAGTGCTAAGAGCCCTTTTTACAAGGAAAAAAAATCTAGATGTTCCTGTTTGATAGACTGCTGCCATGTATTAGCACTTCTGTCCTTACAAATAAATTTTATGCACAATCCGGTAATGTTCGTAGCCTTGGCACCTCGCATCCATGAAGAACTATTGTTCCGCAATGGTCAGATTTCATCCTGATGTTCATTGGCAGAACCTATTACTAGGTGTCCGGTGAGACTCTTAATGTGGTTTTAAACATCTGTTGCCTCTTCAGTATGAAATCTCTGAAATGCATTGTGTCATTTGATTACCTGCTGGAAAAAGAAATAGCTTTTGGCAAAGAAATAGTTTCCTGCAAATTTTAGGCAAAGTGTATTCGATTTGGATCGTGTTGTTTTCCATGGGCTTCTTGCTTTTAGGATTAAGTGCCTGCATTTTATAATTAGGGCTTGATTCAATTTTTCAAACACAGTTTATATGTAATAGTTTTATTCATCTGGAATGTTCCCAGTTACCTGAACGAGCTTGCATAAGTGAAATTCTTTTATTCATGATTAATTGATTGCACGGCTAGAACTTTGTCAATAATTGCACAGAAAAATGGTGGGAAATCTATGAAGAGTTGACCACCTAGCTGCCCTTGGATAATCTTGAAAACAACTAGTCAGGATGGGATTTGCTTAGTATTTGGATGGGAAACACCAGGAAATTTGAGAGTTGTGAACTAAACTAGGAAGTTAGAAAATGAAGGTAGTGACAAATAATTTCCATGTTCCAAATTATTACTTCCACATGAACTTTCCAGAAGATAAATTCCACTTGAAGGAGACTTTGCCTATGCCATTTGAAGAAAATATTTGTAGCTTGAGGTTGAATTGTGGGATCCTTGAGGTTTTATTTTTCAATATGTTTCATTATCCAACTAGGTAACCCCATCAAGGAAGTGGTTCTCTGTTTAGATACAAATAAACAAATCCCTTGTGTGCCCCTTGTATATAAACAGAGAACAAATCCCTTTGTTCTCTGTCTATATACAAATAATCAAATCCCTTGTGTGTCCAATCACACTTGGCCAATAAACTTGTTCTGTCCTATCCTATCCTATTGCAATTGCGGTCTGCGGAGAGGGGCGGCATACAAATCTAAATAATAAATAAATAAATAACACTTAGACCAGGGGTGGGCAATTAATTTTGTCATGGGGCTTGATGTTAAAAGACAAATGGAGATAAATCTCAAGTGGTCTGCCTAACTTGTCAGTTTGCTGGGTGACCTCTGGCTGACCTATACATGATTGCTGAACTGTATAGAGACCAGGGGTGGGCAATTGATTTTGCAATGGGGCCACATGAGAAATTGGGATGGTTTTAGAGGGCCGGTTCTACCCAATACTGTAAAGACCCAGACCCAGACCTGACCTAAACACCCAGACCCACTCTACAGACTCCTAATTGTTTGCTTTATGGCAAGACGGTGCACCACCATCACTGTGGTTTGCGTGGTTCCTGTGCTCGGCCGCTCTTGGTACGAGGTCGGGGTCCACTCCAGTGGAAGGATGAAAGAGCTCACTGCATCTGCCGGGACTCCTCCGGTTCTTGCTTTGCTCATGATTCATCAGGAAAGCAGGAACCGGAGAAGTCCCGGCAGACGTGGTGAGCTCTTTCATCCTTGCACTGGAGCGGACCCCGACATCTGCAGACCGGTCACAGACAGTGGGCAGGCCGGATGCGGCCCGTGGGCCGCCCCTTGCCCAGGTCTGACTTAGACTTATATACTTATATATGATAGCAGTCTACAAGTATACGAGAGGATGTCACAGAGAGGAGGGGATCACTTTATTCCCCAGGGCACCAGAGGGCCGGATGAGGAACAAGGGCTGGAAGCTGGTGCTTCTTGACCTCTCAGCGGCTTTCGATACCATCAACCATGGTATCCTTCTGCACCGGCTGGAGAGGTTGGGGGTGGGAGGCACTGTTCTCCAGTGGTTTTCCTCCTACCTCTCCAGTCGGTCGCAGTCGGTATTAGTGGGGGGCCAGAGGTCGACTCCGAGGTCTCTCCCTTGTGGGGTGCCTCAGGGGTCGGTCCTCTCCCCCTTGCTATTTAATATCTACATGAAACCGCTGGGTGAGATCATTCAAGGGCATGGGGTGAGGTATCATCAGTACGCTGATGATACCCAGCTTTACATCTCCACCCCATGTCCAGTCAACGAAGCAGTGGAAGTGATGTGCCGGTGTCTGGAGGCTGTTGGGGCCTGGATGGGTGTCAACAGACTCAAACTTAACCCGGATAAGACGGAGTGGCTGTGGGTTTTGCCTCCCAAGGACAATTCCATCTGTCCTTCCATTACCCTGGGGGAGGAATTATTGACCCCCTCGGAGAGGGTCCGCAGCTTGGGTGTCCTCTTCGATCCACAGCTCACATTAGAGAACCATCTTTCAGCTGTGGCGAGGGGGGCGATTGCCCAGGTTCGCCTGGTGCACCAGTTGCGGCCCTATCTGGACCGGGACTCACTTCTCACAGTCACTCATGCCCTAATCACCTCGAGGTTCGACTACTGTAATGCTCTCTACATGGGGCTACCTTTGAAAAGTGTTCGGAAACTCCAGATCATGCAGAATGCAGCTGCGAGAGCAGTCATGGGCTTACCTAGGTATGCCCATGTTTCACCAACACTCCGCAGTCTGCATTGGTTGCCGATCAATTTCCGGTCACAATTCAAAGTGTTGGTTATGACCTTTAAAGCCCTTCATGGCACTGGACCAGAATATCTCCGAGACCGTCTGCTGCTGCACGAATCCCAGCGACCGATTAGGTCCCATAGAGTGGGCCTTCTCCAGGTCCCGTCAACTAAACAATGTCGGTTGGCGGGCCCCAGGGGAAGAGCCTTCTCTGTGGCGGCCCCAACCCTCTGGAACCAACTCCCCCCGGAGATTAGAACTGCCCCTACTCTCCTTGCCTTTCGTAAGCTCCTTAAGACCCACCTTTGTCGTCAGGCATGGGGGAGACATCTCCCCCGGGCATATACAATTTATGAATGGTATGTCTGTATGTATGTTTGTTTAGAAAATGGGTTTTTTAAAATATTTTAAACTGTAATTTAGATTTGTTGTAAATTGTTTCACTTTGTTGTGAGCCGCCCAGAGCCTGCGGAGAGGGGCGGCATACAAATCTAAATAATAAATAAAATAAATAAATAAATAAGCTGACCAAGGAGAGATTCAACATGGAGATAAGGAGGAACTTCCTGACGATCAGAGCGATCAATTAATGGAACAACCTACCAGCAGATGTTGTGAACGCCAACACTCTGGACATTTTTAAGAGAAGATTGAACTGCCACTTGACTGGTGTACTATAGGGTTCCTGCTTTGGCAGGGGGTTGAACTCGATGGCCTTCATGGTCCCTTTCAACTCTAACAATAAATAAATAAACACACACACACACACACACACACACACACACATACATACTTCTTCACAGTGCTTTATAAGTCCTGTCTAAGCGATTTACAGACTCAGCATATTGCCCCCAACTATCTGAGTCCTCATTTTGCTGACCTCAGAAGGATGGAAGGCTGAGTCAATCTTGAACCAGTCAGATCTAAACTGCAGGTAGCCAGCAGTCAGCAGAAATAGGCTGCAGTTCTGCATTCTAACCATTGCGCCACCACAGCTTTTATCTACCTTATCCTATCCTATCCTATCCTATCTTATCCATACTTGTTTTAATTTAACTGATCTTTAATTCTCTTCCTAACCTTGCCTTGGCATGACATGACCATGATATGGTTATTTTATTGGAGCAGAACTTTCCTTCTATAAATCTGTTCGTTGGTTTCCTTTTGGAAACATATGCAGAACTATAATATACTTCTCTCATTGATTCTAGTATCAAAAGTATCATTGTATTTTATTTTATTTATTTTATTTATTTATTTTGTCCAATACACAATACATATTGAGGGGAAAAGGCATGAAGTATTACATATAAGGAAAAGATATGAAAATAGAGGAGAAGATATATGAAAGAGAGAAAAGATATATGATATATGGGATAAGGGGAGACAAATTGGACAGGGGACGAAAGGCACACTGGTGCACTTATGTACGCCCCTTATTGACCTCTTAGGAACCTGGCGAGGTCAATCGTGGATAGTCTAAGGGAGAAATGTTGGGGGTTGGGGTTGACACTACTGAGTCAGGTAATGAGTTCCACACGTCGACAACTCGATTGCTAAAGTCATATTTTTTACAGTCAAGTTTGGAGCGATTAATATTGAGTTTGAATTTGTTGCGTGTGTTGTTGCGGATGAAGCTGAAGTAGTCATTGACAGGTAGAACGTTGCAGCATATGATTTTGTGGGCAATACTTAGATCGTGTTTTAGGCGTCGTAGTTCTAAGCTTTCTAGGCCTAGGATTGATAGTCTGTTTTTGTAGGGCATTCCGTTTCGAGTGGAGGAGTATGGATAGTTACAACACTGTGTTGTGCAAAATAGAATGGAATGGTGGAGTCAGAGGAATAGAAGGAGATCCAGCTAAGGGATAAACAAGGGGAGCAGGAGCATTTCAAGTATATGTACTTAGACTTAATTACAGTAATTAATGTCACTTAATACCGCATAAATTTGGCTTATCATGTCTGCTATGTAGTACCGAAATAATGGATGGCATATTAAAATGACTTTAAGAGCCTATCATTTTAGAATTTAGTCTATTGACAGAGCTGTGGACCTCTAAATGAGGTGTCCATTAAATAGAGAAAACCTATAATGTTGAAGGCTTAATTGTGTTTCTGGTTCCTGGTGATGAGAATTGTTTCTAAAAATTAAATTGGCCTAATCTTGTATATTAAGAAGAACTGTGAACCGTTAGTGTTTCTAAATCAACATGATAAGTTACCCTAAGCTAGCTTTTCAGGGAGTCTGCAAATTGCAGCAGAATAAAAAACATGAAAAATGAATAAAAATGAAATAATGTGTTCTGGTTCTAGGTTTACATAGAGCTAGGTGACATTTGTTTTTGGAATAGCTCCTTCCAACAAATCTATTACCCCAATAAATTCATCACCCTCCAGCTATTCTGAGATCAATGGGCCTTAAATTAGTTATCATCGAATTTAAACACATACAGTTAAGTATAACTTCATTTGCATCACTTTCTTTGAAGTAAATATACAAGAATGCAGAATGTAATTATTGGCAGAAGAACAAACTGTCTTGGGTTTCTCGAGAACAATAGTGCACAAATAGGCAAGGAAAGGGAGGTAACCATCTTGGGATCTACTGACACTATTTTACTGCTGTCCATCACTGTATTTGCCGCATGTGGATTTTAGGAAAACACATCACTGGTTATGAAGGTTGGCTGGACCAACAGTAGTGGTTTCACTTATAACAGAGCCCTCAATCACTGTTGGTCCTACTTCCTCATGGAGAGGACCTAACTTGGTAGCTTCAGGTTATCCTTCCACATGGATAAAAAAAGCCAACACTATCCTAAGCTGCATCAACAGGGGGATACACTCTAAGACCAGGGAAGTATTAATACCACTCTACTACGCCCTGGTCAGACCACATCTGGAGTATTGCATCCAGTTCTGGTCACCACACTTCAAAAGAGACATTGAAACTCTGGAGAAGGTGCAGAAAAGAGCAACCAAAATGATTAGGGGACTAGAAACCAAGACTTACGAAGAGAGATTGCGGGAACTGGGCATGGATAGCCTAGAGAAAAGGAGGGCCAGAGCGGACATGATAGCTGTATACAGGTATGTGAGGGGTTGCCACAGAGAGGAGGGAGCCACTCTATTCTCCAGAGCACCAGAGGGCCGGACGAGGAACAATGGCTGGAAGCTGACCAAGGAGAGATTCAACCTAGAAATAAGGAAGAACTTCCTGAGGGTCAGAGCGATCAACCAGCGGAACAACCTGCCTGCGGAGGTTGTGAATTCCCCAACTCTGGACACTTTCAAGAGGAGATTGGACTGCCATTTGGCTGGGGTGCTTTAGGATTCCTGCTCAGGCAGGGGGTTGGACTTGATGGCCTGCATGGTCCCTTTCAACTCTAACAATAAATAAAATAAAATAAATAGTTTCCTCACCAAGGGAAACCTTTTTCCCTTTTAACTCCAGAATCTCATGTATTTGCCATCAAAAAGTCTGAATGTCTTTTTGCAGTTCTATAGTAATGATATAAATGAAAATTAAGAGGAGAACAATTGTTGCTGCCCCAGGACGTGCAGTCAACATTTGCTCTGCAGTGAGATGGGTGACATTTAAATTCAATCAATAAATATTTTTTTTAAAAACAGACAACCATTTCCCAAACTGCATTATACAATCCAAACTAGCATTTTATGGACTCTTGACTCTGTTCCTTCCTATTCTGGGTTATAAAAACACCAGATCTAGGCTGCATTAACAGAGAGATAGAATTAAGATGATGTGAAGTGTTAATACCACTTTGCGATGCCTTGGTAAGGCCACACTTGTATACTGCATTCAGTTTTGGTTGCCACAAATGTAAAAATAGTGTTAAGATTCTAGAAAGAGTGCAGAGAAGAACAACAAAGTTGATTAGGGGACTTAAGGCTAAATATATACAAAGAACAGTTGCAGGAACTGGGTATGTCTAGTTTAATTAATATAAGAACTGGGTGACATGATAGCACTGTTTCAATATCTCAGGGGTTGCCACAAAAAAGAGGGAGTGACGCTATTCTCCAAAGCACCTAAGGATAGCACAAGAAGCAATGGGTGGAAACTAAACAAGAAGAGAAGCAACTCAGAACTTAGGAGAGGCTTTCTGACAGTTAAAACAATTAATCAGTGGAACAAGTTGCCTCCAGAAGTTTTGAATGCTCCAACACTGGAAGATTTTAAGAAGATGTTGGATAACCATTTGTCTGAAGTGGTGTAGGGTTTTCTGCCTAAGCAGGGGGTTGGACTAGAAGACCTCCAAGATCCCTTCCGTTATTCTATTGTATTGTATTGTATTGTATTGTATTGTATTGTATTCTATTCTACTCTACTCTATTCTGTTTCATTCCATTCCATCCCATTCCATTCTATTCTATTCTATTCTACTCTACTATATTCTATTCTATTCTATTCTGTTTCATTTCATTTCATTTCATTCCATTCCATTCCATCCCATTCTATTCTATTCTATTCTATTCTACTCTATTCTATTCTGTTTCATTCCATTCCACCCCATTCTATTCTATTCTATTCTATTCTGTTTCATTCCATTCCATCCCATTCTATTCTATTCTATTCTATTCTACTCTATTCTATTCTGTTTCATTTCATTTCATTCCATCCCATTCTATTCCATCCCATTCTATTCTATTCTATTCTATTCTATTCTATTCTATTCTATTCTATTCTATTCTAGATATATACTCACTTAGTTGTTACGGGTGCTCTTTGGAAGTCCGTAGGGTACCACCCAACAGAACAGCCTTGAAATCAAAACTCTCTTGCCAAATGTTCACAGCCTTCACCTTCCTCAAGTTGAGGAAGGGCCTATTTGGGAAACAGCATAATGCATTATCATCAACATTGAACATCATCAATGTTCATTGGGCAGTTGTTCCTAAATCTCACAATTATCCCTACCCAAACAAGTTTGCCCTTGTGTTTGAAGGAGACTGAAAGCATGGTTTTGCTGTACTTCAATCTCTTTAGGGAGATAAGGAATTCTCTTATTTCACTTCTTCTGCAACACTAATCCAGGAAGAAAGACTTTTATTATATAAAATAATCTACTTTCTTTATCTAACACTAGCTTCACTAGCAGCGTGGTACGTTCTTCCTTTCTGTGATTAAAATATGGTATGAAATACCTGATCCCTGATTATTATGTTAGATATATGAATGAATATGAAAAGCAAAATAAAAATCCCTCTTGAGACAAAAGAACTTTTTAAAAAAAATAGGGACACTGATTGTGGTACAGTGGTACCTCTACCCAAGAACGCCTGTACTTACAAACTTTTGTAGTTAAGAACCAGGTGTTCAAGATTTTTTGCCTCTTCTCATTTTCCACTTACAAACCTGAGCCTCCGAAACGGTAACCTCCGGAAAAGGCAGGGAGAAGCCTCGGTGGGGCCTCTCTAGGAATCTCCTGGGAGGAAACAGGGCCGGAAAAGGCGGGAAGAAGCCTCCGTGGGGCCTCTCAAAGAATCTCCTGGGGGGAAACAGGGCCGGAAAAGGTGGGGAGAAGCCTATGGGGGCCTCTCTAGGAATCTCCTGGGAGGAAACAGGGCCTCCACCCTCCCCGTGTTTTCCCCAATCGTACACATTATTTGCTTTTACATTAATTCCTATGGGGGGGAAATTGCTTCTTCTTGCTTCTTCTTACAAACTTTTCTACTTAAGAACCTGGTCACAGAACAAATTAAGTTCATAAGTGTTGTGGTTAGCTCTGGCCCAGCTCCTGCCCAAAGGACTGTGGATGTGGGGGAGACATCCACATGCTGCAGGCCTGTTTTGCCCCCGGTGGAATCTGATGATGAAGGCTCCTCTGACCAAGAAGACATGAGTGACAGGGAGGAGGAGAATGTGGCAGACAGCTCAGAAGGAGATCAATTATCTAGCTCCTCCTTGGATTCAGAACAAGAGTTAATGATACAGCCACGCATGCGGAGAGCGATGCATAGGCAACAACAACTGAGAGATTATTATCAAAGAAAATGAGGCCACCTGTGGTTGGGTGAGGCTGTGGTAATTAGTGAGGCTGCTATAAATAGCAGCCTGTGGGTTTGGCCATTGTGGAGGATTATCTGATCGTTGTGTTTCATGACTGCGTTACTGACTTTGACTTTTTGTGTGCTGATTTTTCCCTGCTTTGAAACTAAACCAGAGCAAAGTGTGTTTCACTTTGTGAAAGAAGGATTTTGAATTGCCTCACAGCTGCAAGCTAAGTATCACAGGACTGATAAGGGACTTGTACAAATTACCAGTTTGTTTGGAGACGAGTGCTCTTGGCTATACCAAAAGAGGGCTTAGTTTAAGAGAATTTTCATTATAAAGAACATTGCTTTGAATTTTCAAACGTGTGTGTGTGTCTGAAATTTGTACCTGTGAATTTTTGGGAGGATTCTACCAGAGAGCCCGACAGAACAATAAGTAGAGGTAGTACCACTGTATTTGCTTGCCTAGTGATTGACACAATTTCAGTAAAAGTGTAGTTTTGTTACTAGGATTAGTATTTATAGACCTTGGAATACCACTGCATATTGTTTCCTTTTGTAAGCTCATGAATTTTTATGCAGGTTAACTATGTTCATTGCATTGTAAGATAATTAGCGGTGGGAGAGAGGGCCCCCTGAAAGGTTTGCCGTGGGGTCCAAGTGATTCCACTGACTCCCAAATTCATAAATGCTTGTGGGATCCATTGCTTTCATCCAAATGACACACATGCAAAGGAATGTTTGTGTATGCTTAGTCAATCAGCATGTTGCTACTTTTAATATTTTCCCCCTTAGATCAACTGACAGTTTGCCATTTGGATTATTTGTAAACACTACAGAAGCTTATTTAATTGTTGATGTTTAAACCAGAATTTCTAATTACAAATTGAAACATTCCCTGGATAAATGCTGCAAATATTGTACAGAGAAGGCATTTTTTTAAAGATACCTCTCCTTCATTTGCTGCTTTAGCTAATGCCAACTCTTAAATACATTTCAGACTCCCTGTCAGTGTTGTTGTTGTTGTTGTTATTATTATTATTTAGATTTGTATGCCGCTCCTCTCCAAAGATTTGGAGCGGCTCACAACAACAATATATCGTATTGGCACAAGTGGTGAAAACTGACTCTGAAATTTCCTAATACCAACTCTTAAATACATTTCAGACTCCCTGTCAGTGATCCAAGTAATGTACCCATAGAAAGCAGTACTTTGAGGCAGGTAGATTCTCAAAGGACAATTTTATTGAATACATCGTATTGGCACAACTGGTGAAAACCAAGTTCGAAACATTTAAATATGTTAAAGGGTTAAATAAGGTCCAGGAGGGAAGTGTTTTTAATAGGAAAGTGAACACAAGAACAAGGGGACACAATCTGAAGTTAGTTGGGGGAAAGATCAAAAGCAACATGAGAAAATATTATTTTACTGAAAGAGTAGTAGATGCTTGGAACAAACTTCCAGCAGACGTGGTTGATAAATCCACAGTAACTGAATTTAAACATGCCTGGGATAAACATATATCCATCCTAAGATAAAATACAGGAAATAGTACAAGGGCAGACTAGATGGATCATGAGGTCTTTTTCTGCCGTCAGTCTTCTATGTTTCTAAGACTCTTCCCCTGGGTCCCGCCAGATGACATTGTTTCGTCAACGGGACCCGGAGAAGGCCAACACTGTGGGACCTAACTGGTCGCTGGGATTCATGCGGCAGAAGGTGGTCTCGGAGATATTCTGGTCCGATGCCATGAAGAGCTTCACAAGTCATAATCAACACTTTGAATTGTGACCGGAAACTGATTGACAACCAATGCAGACTGCGGAGTGTTGGTGTAACATGGGCATAACTGGGGAAGCCCATGATTGCTCTCGCAGCTGCATTCTGCACGATCTGAAGTTTCCGAACACTTTTCAAAGGTAGTCCCATGTAGAGAGCGTTACAGTAGCTGAACCTCGAGGTGATGAGGGCATGAGTTACTGTGAGCAGTGACTCCCGGTCCAAACCTGGGCAAATGCCCAGGTTCATTTTACTGAAAGAGTAGTAGATGCTTGGAACAAACTTCCAGCAGACGTGGTTGGTAAATCCAGAATAACTGAATTTAAACATGCCTAGGATAAACATAGATCCATCCTAAGATAAAATACAGGAAATAGTATTAAGGGCAGACTAGATGGACCATGAGGTCTTTTTCTGCCGTCAATCTTCTATGTTTCTATGGTCTAATCAAGGTACTGACCAGTTGCTTGGTTACTTTGCTCTTCCTCTCTCAGCCACATGTTGGAATGACCTTGGTTCCCACAGGAAGACTTATTTTGATTTCAACATCCCAACTAACTATTTCCCTCCCTCTCCGATTTAGTGGCAGCCTCAAAGATGGCCCCAACCAGGTTCATTTCAGGGTTGACACTCCCTATTATTCTCTTCCTAGAACAATAAATTAACTTTGGCAAAATGCAGGTGGTTTACCAAAGAATCTTATTTCAGTTAGATAGCACAAGCTCTTGAACTGTATGAATTGAATCTAGTTGTTCCCACCAACAATGTGTTTTATTTGCAGACCAGTATTGGAACAATTTTACTTTGGTCCTCAAAATCTGTTTGGGAGGTTGTTGTGAGTGCTCCTCGTTCAACTTTGGTAATGATAGATTCCGAGGAGGATGAGCCAGGCCCATCTTTGGTACCCTGGGCCAGTGGTGTTGCCAGCTGATGCATAGAGTGAGAGTGAGGGGAAAATAGACCTAGATGAACCTGAAGGACCACCAGAGGTGGCAGATATGCCAATGACAGTAGAGTCTGACTTAGAGGAGAAGGAAGCTCAGGAGCCTTTGCTAAATGTCTGCTTTAGAAGATTTAGAAAAAGACAAGAATACTTGTATGGGAAAAGGAAGTAGTCTGTAGTTTGTAACTCTAAGGAATTGTTGAACACCCCCTATAGATATTTAAGTGTGGCGTATGGTTATTTCAGGGTGGAGTTCCAACATTTTGCAATGGGGTTGGATGATGTTTGAGGGTTTAGCCAGGTTATGTTTGCCACCTGTTATTTCCCTGCTAAAATGCTTGGAGTAAAAGTGACCTGTCTTCGGAGATGCCAGGAAGCTGTAATAGTAAGTCTGTGAAACTGGAGACTCCTTATCTCAGGAAGGAATTTGTAATGAGCTTTGATCTTTGGCAGCAGCCTAGCCGCAGAACTGTTACCTCTTAATTACCCTCACTGAGAAACTGCCAAGATTATCTCACATGCATGACTTTGGCTTGTAAAAATGGGACTTTATATATAAAAAGATTAACTTGAAATATCAGCATGTGGATTCCTCCTTTCTTTTCAAGCTGCATAGGCCCGGGATAGAACAGAGGTGGCGATTTCTGGGAACGAAGTGGGTAGTTCTATTTCATAACCAGAAATTCACTCATAAACTTTGGATTTGACTCAATAGGCTCCATGGATCAATTGCAATATTGTTTATAAAATTCACAGTAATGGGGTAGTGGGGAAAGGAAATAGATAGAAAACAGGAGACCCAACACAAGTAGAATGCCATTGCATTTTCGTAAACTTTGTATGCGATAGGGGAGAAGAACAATTAGGTAACACTTAACAGAAAATATTTTGAAGGCTATTATCATGATATCACCTATTATAATTAGGTGCTTCAGATGCAATATTAAGATGCTAATAAAATAATCGAAACAAGCAATTTGTTGCAAGTACAGTATTCTCAAATAAGTACATTTTAAGAAGTTCTCAAATCTATTCTATTGAGTCCCAGCGACTGGTTAGGTCCCACAGAATTGGCCCTCTCCAGGTCCCGTCAACTAGACAATGTTGCTTGGCGGGACCTAGGAGAAGAGCCTTCTCTGTGTGGGGCCCGGCCCTTTGGAATCAGCTCCCCCCAGAGATTTGCACTGCCCCCATTTTCGCTGTCTGTAAAAGTTTAAAGACTTATCTGTGCCACCAAGCTTGGGGCCATTAGACCCTAGCACCCTGGCCGATGAGTGTAATATATCTCGCTGTGTGAATGGGAATGAATTATTTTAAATGTTATTAGAGTTTTAAAAGTTTTTTGGCTGTATTAATTGGATTTTTTAAGATATGTATATTGTTTTGTTATGTTGTGAGCCACCCCGAGTCCTCGGGGAGGGGCGGCATACAAATCCAATAAATAATCAGAAATAAATGTTAATTGGAGATTATGATTGTCCTTGGTCACTGGCACCATACATGCCACCAGATGGTAGCATTTATTCTTCAAATACAACTGTCAGGCACACCTGAGGTCTTAAACCCAGGTGAAAGGCATTGGATGGTACTCAACCATTATTTGAAATTGATTTACCAATGGTTCATTGACATAAGAGCTTGACAAACCTCTCTCTAATAGACCTCTCTGTTGAGCTGGGGGGGGTGGAAGCTAATCACGAATTTCCCTTTTCTTTCTTTGCCTTTTTTTTAAATTGCTCATCATCTGCCTCATTTACTCTTGGAAGACAATTGAATTTTCTTAAAAAGTTCTTAGGTTTTCTTAAGTGTTGCCTCTAATCACAAGAGGAGAGAATATTTGTAGCTCGAGATTGAACCGTGTGGTCCTTGGTGTTCTCTGAGCTTGGTTCTTTACTCGAAGACATAAGAAAGCAACCAAGCTCGGCGAGGACCAAGGACTCCACAATTTCATAACAGCCCCATAAACATCATTCTGTGCAGTTCAAGACCAAGGGAGTGAACCTTTTGTGCCCAGCCTTGTTCCACCATTTGATTGATGATATGTCACCAAGTTGGAGTCAATTCTTATAGAATCTCATGAGGAATATCATCACATCCACTATTCTGATTTTTGTAGTAATAGACATATCACAGCATCTGAATATATTTTCCAAGGCCTTCAGTGCAACTCTATTTATTTTTATTTATTTATTTATTTTGTCCAATACACAATAAGGGTTTTAGTGGGTATATGAGATAACGAAAGACGATTGGACAGGGGACGATAGGCACATCAGTGCACTTATGTACGCCCCTTACTGGCCTCTTAGGAACTTGGAGAGGTCAATCGTGGAGAGTCTTAGGGAGAAATGTTTGGGGCTGGGGGCTGACACCACTGAGTCTGGCAATGAGTTCCACGCTTCGACAACTCGATTGTTAAAGTCATATTTTTTACAGTCAAGTTTCGAGCGGTTGATGTTAAGTTTGAATCTGTTGCGTGCTCTTGTGTTGTTGCTGTTGAAGCTGAAGTAGTCATTGACCGGAAGGACGTTGCAGCATATGATCTTGTGGGAAATACAGTACTTAGATCGTGTTTTAGGCATCGCAGTTCTAAGCTTTCAAGATCCAGGATAGTTAGTCTATTTTCGTAAGGTATTCTGTTGCGAGTGGAGGAGTGAAGGGCTCTTCTGGTGAAGTACCTTTGGACGTTTTCGAGAGTCTTGATGTCTGAGATGTGGTGTGGGTTCTAGACAGATGAGCTGTATTCGAGAATGTGTCTGGCATAGGTTTTGTAGGCTCTAGTAAGTAGTGAGAGATTGCCAGAGCAGAAGCTACATAGGATCAGGTTAACAACTCTGGAAGCCTTCTTGGTGTATATCTATATACACATAGTAAAATACATGATGAAGGTTATAGAGGAGATACTCATAGTAAAATATATCTAAGAAATAATAAAAAAGAAGGTATAGTAATAGAACATATCAATGAAAGAATAGAAGAAGAGATATAGGAATAGAAGAAAGGTATAAGAGATAAAGGAGAGCAATAGGACAGGGGACGGAAGGCACTCTAGTGCACTTGTACTCGCCCCTTACTGACCTCTTAGGAATCTGGATAGGTCAACCGTAGATAATCTAAGGGTAAAGCGTTGGGGGTTTGGGGATGACACTATGGAGTCTGGTAATGAGTTCCACACTTCGACAACTCGGTTACTGAAGTCATATTTTTTACAGTCAAGTTTGGAGCAGTTAATATTAAGTTTAAATCTGTTGTGTGCTCTTGTGTTGTTGTGGTTGAAGCTGAAGTAGTCGCCGACAGGCAGGACGTTGCAACATATGATCTTGTGGGCAATACTTAGATCTTGTTTAAGGCGTCTTAGTTCTAAGCTTTCTAGGCCCAGGATTGAAAGTCTAGTCTCGTAGAGTATTCTGTTTCGAGTGGAGGAGTGAAGGGCTCTTATTAAATGCTAATCTGCAGAGTATTTCTTGACTGCTTGTCCTTTTGATAGTTGGTCCTAAAATACAGGAGCTTTCTATCACTTTATTGCCTTCTAAGGCTGTACCTCTTGCCGTTACAGTTACTAGATTCTTGTGCAGGGACTTGAATAAATACTGCACTCTGAGTGGTGGTCCTGATTCTTTGCACCTGACATTAGGGAAAAAAATGATATATTTCAGTGGAAAATGGGGCTGCACAACTGAAGGGAGATTGGGGCCATTTTGACTCAGAATCCAACATTTATTTGTCTTATTTTGACTATCTCCATATAGTATTCGCAGCATACTAGAGATTAGAACTGCCCCTACCCTCCTTGCCTTTCGTAAACTTCTCAAAACCCACCTTTGTCGTCAGGCATGGGGGAATTGAGATATCTCCCCCGGGCCTATATAATTTATGTATGGTATGTTTGTAGGTATGTTTGCTTAAAAATGGGTTTTTTTAACTATTTTAAATTGTATATTATTAGATTTGTTATGAATTGTTTTATTGTGTTGTGAGCCGCCCCGAGTCCACGGAAAGGGGCGGCATACAAATCTAATAAATAATAATACTAATAATACTAATACTAATAATAATAATAATAACAACAACAACAACAACAACATATTTCACTGTTTGCGTCCATTGTTTACAGTCTAGCACAGTGTTGGCGAAACATTTCTGCACCAAGGACCAAAATGAGAGTATGTGTCCAGCAGTGGCAGAAACCAGAAGTGCAGCGCCCCTGCGGCCGTGCGCGGGAGCTGGACATTGGAAGAACATTTCCCCAGTGTGCATGTACACCCAGGAAGCTGAGCTTCCAGTTTCCTGCATGTGCTCTGGTCATCTGGCCATCCGGTTTTTGGTGTGCATGCCTGCACAAAGACCAGCTGGCCAGTGCACATGTACAGTGGTGGGCAGCAGGCAGGACGGGGTGGAACGCAGTTCCACTGGCGGAAATGAAGAAGCGTGCGCAGCTCCAGCTGATCGGCGGCTGTCACTTCCTGGATTACTGGTCTCGGCTCGGCTCTCCTATTTTCCCCTGCTGCTGCATCTGCACTCCTTGCTTTTTTCCTCTTTCCTCCTTCCTGGCCTTGGATGAGCTTCCCTCTCTCCTGCTCGGCTCCCCCCCAGCCTCACGCGGCCACCTCCCACCTGAGGGGCAAGCAGAAGGCATGGGTGGAAGTGGCACCCGCAGCATTTATGCTTCTGGCAGCACCTGTTTGCCTAGCTAGCCGGGGTGACCCAGGAAGGAGAGGGCGGGAAACGCAAAGCAAATTGTCACCCCAGCGAGTGACACTGGTAAGGTTGCAAGTCAAGGACTTAACAGTTCACTTGAACGATGATGACCGTTCAAGTCACTCCCACTATATCACATGGCTGGCAATCACTCCTACCCAGTCACATGACCATTAAGACACACCCACAAAATAAGCCACACCCACAGAACTACGACACCTTAAACATGATCTAAGTATTGCCCACAAGATCATATGTTGCAATGTCCTGCCTGTCAAAGACCACTTCAGCTTCAACCACAACAACAAAGAGCACACAACAGATTCAAGATTAACATTAACCATTCCAAACTTGACTGTAAAAAATATGACTTTAGTAATCGGGTTGTTGAAGCGGAGAACTCGTTACCAGACTCTGTAGTATCATCCCCTAACCCCCAACATTTTACCCTTAGACTATCCACGGTTGACCTCTCCAGATTCCTAAGAGGTCAGTAAGGGGCGTACATAAGCGCACTAGAGTGCCTTCTGTCCCCTGTCCTATAGTCTCTCCTATATCTCGTATTTCTTCTCTACTATATCCTCTATAACCTTCATTGTGTATTATTGTGTATTGGACAAAATAAATAAAAAAATATTTAAAAAATAAAGTGTGGCAGTAAAAATTTTGGCTGCCCATTACTGCGCATATGTATGCTGCAATCCGGAAGAGTGACAGGCGATGGCTGGCATGCCGAGAGAGATGGCTCTTCTGCGTGTCACTTCTGGCCCACATGCCATCACTGGTCTAGCATCTTACCTTTGACTGTATTTGGAAATACTCCTTGTTTTGGAGGGGGGTTTTTTTGCTGGGGTGTGGAGGAAACATCTGTTTAGTCTCCTCAGGCTTAGCATCTCATTTCCTCTGAATTTGTCCACTCCACACCACTAATTTTAGCAAGCCCATCTGTGCAACAAGCTTGTTACAAGGCATTTAAGCAATTAGCCGTGCCACTTATAAACTGCAGCAAACACGGGGACTTTTTCATTTGTTTTAAGGCATCAAAACTAACCAAAGAGAAAAGGAAACAAAGGATTCTCTCCCTCCCTAATAGAAACATCTGGCTCATAGGTTTGGGACTAAAGAGAGTGTCATGTCACCGGGTTAGATCTGAACCCTGACTGGTCTTTCCTCTCTTGTTCAGAACTGGAGATTCTTTGTGAAGTCTATCCTTTAAATAGGAATCTCCTTTTTTATCTGATATTTTAAAAATTTGCACGCTTCAAAATGTCCTTGTCTGTATGTAAATTGAATACATCTGTAGGAAACAGAGTTTGTGAGTGGCTTCCTCCTAGGAGGAATGCTCACACTTTCAACTGTCAAGGAATGTGTTTTGATTCTTTTTGTTATCCTTCCCCACTTACAGCTATTATACAGGTTCTTAGCTTTATAATTCAATTTTATAAGTTTAACTTTTCTCTAGCACTTTTTTACTTTATATTATATTGTAAGTTGCCCAGAGTCACTGTGTCATTGAAATGAGCAATAGAGAAATGTTAGATAGATAGAGATAGATAGATAGATAGTTAGATAGATAGTTAGATATAGTAGATAGGTAGGTAGATAGGTAGGTAGGCAGAGAGAGAGAGAGAGAGAGATGGTAGGTTGGTAGGTGGGTGGGTTGGTGGATGGATGGATGGATGGATAGATGATAGAGGGATAGAGAGATAGAGGTAGAGATGATAGATGAATAAGATAGATGGATGGATGATAGGTAGGTAGATAGACAGATAGATAGATAGATAGATAGATAGATAGATAGATAGATAGATAGATAGATAGATAGATAGATGAGAGAGAGAGAGATGATAGATGGATAAGATAGATGGATGGATGGATGGATGGATGGATGGTAGGTCGAGGTTCAACTACTGTAATGCTGTCTACATGGGGCTACCTTTGAAAAGTGTTCGGAAACTTCAGATCGTGCAGAATGCAGCTGCGAGAGCAGTCATGGGCTTACCTAGGTATGCCCATATTTCACCATCACTCCGCAGTCTGCATTGGCTGCTGATCAGTTTCCGGTCACAATTCAAAGTGTTGGTTATGACCTTTAAAGCCCTTCATGGCATTGGACCAGAATATCTCCGAGACCGCCTCCTGCCGCACGAATCCCAGCGACCGGTTAGGTCCCACAGAGTGGGCCTTCTCCGCGTCTCGTCAACTAAACAATGTCGGTTGGCGGGCCCCAGGGGAAGAGCCTTCTCTGTGGCGGCATCGGCCCTCTGGAAACAGCTCCCCCCGGAGATTAGAACTGCCCCTACTCTTCCTGCCTTCCGTAAACTCCTTAAAACCCACCTTTGCCGTCAGGCATGGGGGAACTGAAACATCTCCCCCTGGGCATGTTTAATTTATACATGGTATGCTTGTGTGCGTGTCTGTTAGTATATGGGTTTTTTAAAATCTTCAAATATTTTAAATTTAGTCGGATTATTTATGATTTGTTCCACTTGTTGTGAGCCGCCCCGAGTCTTCGGAGAGGGGCGGCATACAAATCCAAATAATAAATAAATAAATAAATAAATAAATAAATAAATAAATAAATAAATAAATAAATAAATAAATAAATAAATAAATAAATAAATAAAGTAGATAGATGATAGATGATAAAGAGATAGATGATAGATAGATAGGTAGGTAGGTAGGTAGGTAGGTAGGTAGGTAGATAGATAGATAGATAGATAGATAGATAGATAGATAGAGATAGATAGATAGATAGATAGATAGATAGATAGATAGATAGATAGATAGATAGATAGATAGATAGATAGACAGACAGACAGACAGACAGACAGACAGACAGTTTAATGAAGAGAAGGACTAGGAACGACTTCATATCAGTCTTTCAATATTTGTGAGGTTGCTAGAGAAAAAGGGGTCAACGTACTTCAGGGCCAGACAAAGAAATGATGAATGAATATCTATCAAAAAGGAATCAAACACAGAACTAAGGAGAAATTTCATAACAGTCAGAACAATTAATTGGTGGAGTGGCTTCCCTCTACAAATTGTGGGTGCTCCATCACTGGAGAGTTTTAAAAAGAGATTGGAAAACCAATTGTCCAGAATAGTGTAGGGTCGCCTGCTTGAGCAGGGAGTTAAACTAGAAAACCTACCTCCTTCCAACTCTGTTATACTGTTATTGTTATTCCAAATTCTAGATTTTATTTTCTTTATCAGCTTCTTTACAGCAAAAGTGATTTTTTTTTTAAGTGAAAAAGAAGAGAAGAAAAAGATAGCCAGCAGCAAGGTGGATGCTCGGTTGAATGATGATAGGGATGGGTATACCAGTGGAAGAGTTGAAGGATTAAGAAAGGGACAAGTCATTATGGAGAAAATCTATGTGATTAATAGGAACCGTCAACAGTTTGATAGTCTGTAATCACCAAGCTCCCATCATCTTAAATCCTCAGCCCCATTCTATTTTCCTATTTCTAATCCTGGATTTAACCATGTAATGTCAATGAATACAAATGTGTCTGCGGAATGCATGTTTTCACATTCTAGTCTGTGCTACAATTTTTAACTATAGTTTACATTAGTAATGAAAATAATAACTTTTTAAATCTTTAAATATTTTAAATTTGTCAGATTATTTATGATTTGTTCCACGTGTTGTGAGCCGCCCCGAGTCTTCGGAGAGGGGTGGCATACAAATCCAAGTAATAAATAAATAAAATAAAATGTCCAATTGATGGCTTCCACAACTGATGGTAGAAGATGTCCAAGAAGCTGATACCCTGGTTGATTTTCTTTTGTGGGAGGACCTTGATCATGAGCTCTAGAGGCAGGAACAAGGTTAAGTGTTTTTAATGTTAACCATTATATAGCAATGGCTAGAATTTCATTATGGACTTTTCCTGCCCTAGACCTCAGCAAATTTAAGAACATTTGTTGCCTTACTGAGTGGCAATCGTTGGATGTACATCTACAAGTGTCTTCTTAAACATGAGTTTCTTAAATGGAAGAAAGTGCTGCTTTATTAATATAGGTGCTGGAGTCATTTGGCCTTCCAAATGACACTGTGTTTGTGTGTGTGTGTGTGTGTGTGTGTGTGTGTGTGTGTGTGTGTGTGTGTGAGTGAGCGAGAGAGAGAGAGTTGATTTCTGGCCCTAAGACAGTACTACAACTCATGGTCTCTTGGTTGTAAACTGGTACTCTTAACAACTGTATCAAACGGTGTATTCATACTCCTTTATCATTTGTAAGATACAATAGTGTGGTCCTTATCACTTTTGTGCCTTTCTCTGAGCTCAGCTAAGTTCTTTGTGCATCCAAATATCTTCTCTGACAGGTAAAGAATGTCCAGGAACTCCAAACCAAGCTATTTCTCATTTGCTGCCTGCTTTAAAATCTTCAAGCTTTTCTACTGAGCTATACTGTTAACATCTGTTGTACCATAAGACCTCTTAGTTTTTAGATAATTTAACTTTCTAACAAAATCCTGTTTCATACTGAAAATTGTTTTTGTAGTTTCTTCTCTCAAAGGTTGTCTTCTTGAAGTGATTACCCACCGGAATTTGAATACTTCATTCTTTAATATTGCCAAATGTATCTGCTTAATCTTTGCATAGAGATTGAACAGTTTATCTAATTAAATGTCAGCATATAGCACACCAGAGATGATCAAATACATCACATGAAATGTTTCTTGCAGTTATTCAGACAAAGGTGTCTTATGCTATATATGGTAATTAGACCATCAATGAAAAAACATCTGGGTCATATACTCCCATTACTTTGTAGTTATTGCAAATAACATTATTTTTTCCAACTCCGCCATCTTTGCCAGTAACACTATGTATACACAGTACAATCCTTTTGCAAGACTAAGATGTTATGTTAAGTCTTAACATAACATCTTAGTCTCACAAAAGGATTTGATTTAAGACTATATTTCAAGGATTTGATAATAGCACTTAGACATTATACAGTGGTACCTCTACCTAAGAACGCCTCTGCTTACAAACTTTTCTAGATAAGAACCGGGTGTTCAAGATTTTTTTTGCCTCTTCTCAAGAATCATTTTCTACTTACAAACCTGAGCCTCCAAAACTGTAACCAAAAAAGGCAGGGAGAAGCCTCCGTGGGGCCTCTCTAGGAATCTCCTGGGAGGAAACAGGGCCGGGAAAGGTGGGGAGAAGCCTCCATGGGGCCTCTCTAGGAATCTCCTGGAAGGGAATAGGGTCCCCATCCTCCCTGTGGTTTCCCCAATCGTACGCATTATTTGCTTTTACATTGATTCCTATGGGAAAAATTGCTTCTTCTTACAAACCTTTCTACTTAAGAACCTGGTCATGGAACGAATTAAGTTCGTAAGTAGATGTACCACTGTATACTGCTTCAGATTACTTTACAGCTTTTTCTAAGCGGTTTACAGAGTCAGTATATTGTCCATAACAATCTGGGTCCTTATTTTACTGACCTCAGAAAGATGGAAGGCTTGAGCCAGTCAAGATCAAAATCCTGGCAGTCGGTAGAAATAGCCTGCAATACTGCATTCTGGCCACTGCACCCTCACGGCTCTTGCTTGGCCCCCAGGAACTGTGATCCAGGCAAGCTTCAGTGATAAAATAGTAACACAGGACTCTGACTTATATTCAGTACCAAAACAGCGGCAGAATGGAAGGGATCTATTTATAAGTCTTTTCCATCCCTGGCAAATGCCCTCTCATAAACAAATAAATAAATAAATGTCCCGTCTGGAACATTCTGATTCATGGTCCTTTGGCTGGAACTTTAGAACTTTTTTCCTTCTATATAAAGAGAAATGTATTTAAAATCGCTAAGAGTAATTTTTTTTCCTTGGCGCTCAAGAGAGATTTCTTTGCTGGGAAACAATTAGCCTTGTGGATTTACTTCTACTGTGTTTTTCTGTTTCCTTCCCTGCCTACACGATTGCTGTAAGAAAGAGCTAGGGATTAGCAATACCACAACACAGGAAGTGCAGAGCAAACTAGCTATAACATGAACTGTTTTTGCTGCTCCAGGCTACTCACCTAGCATTTACCTTTGAGCAATTTCACCTTTCCCTGGATGAAAAAGTAGGTGATTTACCAAAGAGCATTCGTGAACCCTTGCAATGTAGGGTAATTTTCTCTGCTGTGCGTGTTTCTATAAAACCAATCTATTTTTATGGCTGTCTGTATCTGAGATATTTCTGGCTAATGAAACAGTTCCATTTGTTATATTTATATTTTTCTTTTCCTCGGTTTCTTTTTCTCTTCCTTCACCGAAGGAGTTATGATAATAGAAAGCTGGTTCTAAAGTCCTAGGCACAGTGTTTCAGCCAAATTATTTTTAAAAGCCATATAATTCCAACAGAAAATCTATGCCCTGGAAATGAAAAGAAAGTGATGAGCATGGCAGCATTTTCTCAGTGGAAAAAGGCAGAAGAGTAATACCAGAAGATCATTTACTATTGAAACCAAATTCCAAATCTGGATAATATGACTTAAAACTAAACCAGGCAAAAACCTTCACCTACTACATGTAGACCTCGACCACAGTTGAGCCCAAAATTTCTGTTTCTAAGCAAGACTGCTCTTAAGTGATTTTTGCCCCATTTTACGACCTTTTTTGCCACCGTTGTTAAGTGAATCACTGCAGTGAAGGCAATCACAGCAGGAATTGGGTATGGCTCGTCTAGAGAAAAGAAGGACTAGGGATGATAGTAGCAGTGTTCCAATGTGTTTGGGACTGCCACAAAGAAGCGGGGATCACTCTATTTTCCAAAGCACTAAAAGACAGTGTAAGAAACAATGTATGGAAACTGTTCTGCCGGTGTCTTTCAAACGCCCGTAATTACAGGGTAATTAGTCCAGGAAGACACACACCACACGATAAAAGGAAAACCCAAAAGTTTTTATAAACAGAAAAACAGAAACAGCTCCCTATTTAAATGTCAAAGGGATTTTCTGGTACACACAAGGCACAGGTTAAATGCAATCCAATTGCTCACGGAATAACTGGGAAATTGAGTCCAATTCTAAAGTCCAGAGAGTCCACACACAATCTTGAACAGCACACAAACCACAATCTTGATTAAACAATGAATCAAATAAACTGCCACAAGGCTAAACCCGCACTCTGTTCTTTTTATCTGTAGCACTAATTACAGCAGCCCCACAGGGGGCCTCATTTTCTCTTGTAATAATCCTTCAGTTGTTGTCTCCTATGCATCACTCTACGCTTGGGGGATGTGTCATTAATTCTTGTTCAGAATCCAGGGATGATACAGATGATTGATCTCCTCCTGGGCTGTCTGCCAAACTCCCCTCTTCCCTGTCACTCACGCTTCCTTGGTCAGAGGAGGCTTCGTCGGCAGATTCCATCGGGAGCAAAACAGGCCTGCGGCATGTGGATGTTTCCCCCACATCCACCTGCACATTCCTTGGGGCAGGAGCAGGGCCAGAGCTAACCATAACAAGAAACTAACCCACCTGTCATTCAGCTCTCACCTGTGGCTCCTTAGTAGCAGTAGCATGCACAGCGGCCACACATCAGGCAACAGCTTCGATAGGCTGGCCAAACCAGGTTGAGAGTAGCCGATGGGCCATTGATCTTCAGCAAGCTAGGGACTTGTCTATTCTGAGCATGTGAAGACAGATTCTGGTGGACTGAGCAGATGAAACCTACTAGAATAGGTCAACAGTCATGAAGGAGGTCTCTACAAGAGATATGGTGTGCTAAGAGCATGGCAAGACCCAAAAGACGCCCAAGTAAACCACTAGGAGAAGGGAAACTCTGACTGCAAACTTCCATTTCCTTATGGCTATATCCATCATTGGAAAAGGCTTCAGGAGTAAACCATGAGGACTGGAAAATCTGGAGCCGGAGTCTTGGAAGTATTTCATGACTGTGTACAGCCACGTTCTGATAACTCCTGCGATGTAGCTGGAACCAATCATATTGGCCTGCGATGTAACTGGAACCAGTCCATTCCATTGGATTATTTCAGAGATGTGGAGAGAGGGGATCTGCTGCTTGGGTAACAGTCTATCCTCCATACTAACTTACCCAGGCTTCATGCTCCTGGGAGTGAAAGCGTGAAAAGCGGTCATAAGTCACTTTTTTTTCAGTGCCATTGTAGCTTCGAACAGTCACTGTGAACTGTTGTAAGTGGAGCCCTACCTATTGTTGTGGTTAGCTCTGGCCCTGCTCCTGCCCCAAGGACTGTGGATGTGGGAGAGACATCCACATGCTGCAGGCCTGTTTTGCCCCCAGTGGAATCTGCTGATGAAGGCTCCTCTGACCAAGAAGACATGAGTGACAGGGAGGAGGAGAGTGTGGCAGACAGCTCAGAAGGAGATCAATTATCTAGCTCCTCCTTGGATTCAGAACAAGAGTTAATGATACAGCCACGCATGCGGAGAGCGATGCATAGGCAACAACAACTGAGAGATTATTATCAAAGAAAATGAGGCCACCTGTGGTTGGGTGGGGCTGTGGTAATTAGTGAGGCTGCTATAAATAGCAGCCTGTGGGTTTGGCCATTGTGGAGGATTATCTGATCGTTGTGTTTCGTGACTGCTTTACTGACTTTGACTTTTTGTGTGCTGATTTTTCTGTGTGCCGCTTTGAAACTAAACCAGAGCAAAGTGTGTTTCACTTTGTGAAAGAAGAAGCACTGTGAATTGCTTCACAGCTGCAAGCTAAGTATCACAGAACTGATAAGGGGTTGTACAAATTACCAGTTTGTTTGGAGACGAGTGCTCTTTGCTATACCAAAAGAGGACTTGGTTTAAGTGAATTTACATTATAAAGAACATTGTTTTGAATTTTCAAACGTTTGTGTGTCTGAAATTTGTACCTGTGAATTTTTGGGAGGGCTCTACCAGAGAGCCCGACAGAACACCTATACTTTATCAGTGAGTAATAAATGTTACTTAAAATCCCCTTGTTCCTGCTATCCGTTCTGAGTGAGAAGCCTAAAAAAGGAAGCATTGTCTATACAGTTCAGCAGTCATATATAGGCCAGCCAGAGGTCATCCAGCAAACTGACAAGCTAGGCAGACCACTTGAGATTTATCTCCATTTGTCTTTTAACATCAAGGCTGGAATAAGGCAATAAGGCTTGGGACCAAGCATAAAACAATGCTCTCCACCATAACCGGTCTTTTAAAAAGGAAAAAAACTTACTGCCACCTTCACAGAGTCTCTGCAATGTCAGAATCAACCAAAGCACACCAAGAGAGGTGTTTGAACCAAACAACGAAAGAAAATGCTGTTTTGCACTTTACCTAGAAGGTCAGTAAAGAGGGGAAGTTATGGCCTTCTAAAGAAATTAATTCATAAACTCTGAGCAATTGATATAAATACCCTATTTTTCCCCACTGTGATACTTCGTTTCTCTCTCTCTCTCTCTCCCCAGTACAACGTCTTAAAAATACACAAATATATCACGTTTTATGGATCCCTAGAGTAGGGGAATTCTTTCAGAGGCCTTCACTAATTATTTAATTTACTGCTATATTTTGCTGTATTCAGCACCCAATACATCTTTGGCCGTCTTCGCTAAGCATAGCATCTTTATCAAGAAAAAACTCTTTGCAAATTCAGCTTATTGTAAGCTTTATGGGGGTGGGGGAAATCTCCTTGTTGAGGAATTGCCTGTCTTGGAAAATATCACATCTGGATGACAAAAATCCAGATGCCCAGTAGATAGCAGCAAAGAGAGAAAGAAAACTGACACTACCATCTAGTGGCCCATGGTATTTTGCAATCCAAATTTGGTAGCTTTTAAGTTTGATTCTTTCTCTGGTGCCTTTTTACTGATGTACTGATTCTGGATCATAGAATTATATTTTTATATAAAATATAAATATGTGTATGTGTATATATACCGTATTTTTCAGAGTATAAGATGCACTGGAATATAAGATGCACCTTAGTTTTTGGGGAGGAAAATAGGGAAAAGAATTTGCTTACCAGGTATTCATCTGGCTAGTGTCCTTAGTCTGGTCAGCTTCAGCACATTATTTTATCCCCTGGTTAGGGCTTTTAAAAAAACTTTATTTGGAGAGAGTAACAATGAAAGAGCTTGCAAGCCAGTAAGAGCTGGGAACATCATTAGCACCAGGAAAGAAACATTCGGAGCAAGTAGAGCAGTGGAAAAAATCCTGCAAAGACTTAGGGCTTGGAAAACATTCCTTGCAGAGTAACAGTGAAAGAGCTTCGAAGCCAGTAAGAGCTGGGAACATCATTAGCACCTGGTTAGGGCTGGAAAGAAACTTATTTGGAGCAAGTTAGAGCAATGAAAATAACTCTGGAAAGACTTAAGGCTTGGAAAACATTCTTTGCAGAGAGTAACAATGAAAGAGCTTGCAAGTCGGTAAGAGCTGGGAACATCATTAGCACCTGACTAGGGCTCGAAAGAAACTTATTTGGAGCAAGTTAGAGCAATGAAAAAAAAACCTGGAACTACTTAAGGCTTGGAAAACATTCTTTGCAGAAAGTCACAATGAAAGAGCTTGCAAGCCAGTAAGAGCTGGGAAGATCATTAGCAGCTAGTTGGGGCTGGTGGGGGGAACCTACATTCAGAATATAAGATGCACCCAAATTATCATCCTCTTTTTATACTCCGAAAAATATGGTATATACACATACATACTGTACATACATGCATACATACATACATTGCTGAGACTGAAGGTTTGGATTTTAAAAATATTTTTAAGGTTTAAAAAAACTATGCTTCTAATTTTGTAGGACAAACTGGCCAGCTTCAAGCCAGAAAAGTTGTCTTTATGAATAGACTAAAAAAAGGATTTAAACAGATGCATTAAAAAAAGACACTACTTTATTTTTTCATGCTTTTGATATATATTTAAGGGCTCCCTCATCCCCATCAAATTTCTACATCAAAATCATGTATAGAATCACATCTTCTCATTATATATAACTTTCGTTCAAATTATTTCTTGCACATATTTTGTTTAGATATTCTCTGTCTGTTTTTACACACAAACCAACAGTCTCCAATCTAGTAAAAATCCCAATAATGTAAATCAGAATTATTACCTTCATTTTGTAGAGGATTTTTTTTTTTTGTAGAATATAAGAGATGTACCCTATTTGCATAATAACTGACTGTGAGCGTTTGCATATTTTTATTTTGATTTCAACATGGAATTGAATATTTAAAAACAAATCTAATGCCACCACCAAATGGCTTTTTCTATTGTCACATATTTCAAATGCCTCCTCCTCCTTTGGACTGTTCAAAATATACAGTGTCAGCTGTCATAATCTTTCCTTTCTTCTTTTCCAAACCATTTCTGAAAAGAAATGTAAAGCAATTCTTTACAAACTTTTTCTGTATACCGTATTAAATAGAAGGAGGAGCTCAGTTGAACAAAGAATGAGATGGGAAATGAGAAACACAAAGTATTTCCCCTCAGTAACAAGCAATAATGTCCAAAAACTTCAGCTTAAATCAGAATAAACAGAACTTATTCTTCCTTAACCTAACAGATAAAGAATAGTAGAGCTACAGAAGTTTATAAATTGTGCATCTATTTTGCAAGAGGTTAGGGAACAATTATTATTGCTGAAATATATTAGTGTTCAACCAGGCAAGATATTTTATATGTACAGTATGCTTAATATTTTGATCTATTCATTTTCCCCCTTTGATTTATTCTTTTATTCTTTTTTCTTTGATCATATATTTTAACTTTGGAAATAAATAAAAAGTTATAAAGATAAAGAAGAGAAGAGCCACGGTAGATGTCTATCTGTGTCAGGATGGTCAGCATTTAATGAAAAGGACTATACATTGTTTGTATAGAATGTTGGCCATTCCTGCCAGTTTGGTGTCATCTGCAAATTTGATGAGTTCTCTATCTATCCTCTTATCCAAGACATTTGCAGATGACACCAAACTGGCAGGAATAGCCAACTCTCCAGAAGACAATGCAGAAGGATCTTGACAAATTTGAACATTGGGCGCTATCTAAAAGAATGAAATTCAATGGTGAAAAAAGTAAGGTTCTACATTTAGGCAAGAAAAACAAAATGCACAGGTATAGTGTATGTGGTGCTTTGGTCAACAGTAGTAACTGTGAGAGGGACCCAATAGTCTTAGTGGACAACCATTTAAATATAAACTAGGAGTATGCAACAGCTGCCAAAAAAGCCAACACAGTTCTAGGCTGCATTAACAGAGGGATAAAATCAGGGTCACGTGAAGTGTTAATACCACTTTATAATTTCCTTGGTAAGGGAATACTGCATTCAGTTTTGGTTGCCACAATGGAAAAAGGATGTTGAGACTCTAGAAAGAGTGCAGAGAAGAGCAACAAAGATGTTTAGGGGACTGGAGGCTAAAACACATGAAGGACAGTTGCAGGATCTGGATATGTCTAATTTAATGAAAAGAAGGATTAGGGGAGACAGGATAGCGGTGTTCCAATATCTCAGGGGTTGCCACAAAGAAGAGGGAGTCAAACTATTCTCCAAAGCATCTGAGAGAAGAACAAGAAACAATGGGTGGAAACTAATCAAGGAGAGAGGCAATTTAGAACTAAGGAGAAATTTCGTGACAGAACAATTAATCAGTGGAACAACTTGCCTCCAGAAGTTGTGAATACTCCAACATTGGAAGTTTTAAGAAGATGTTGGATAACCATTTGTCTGAAGTAGTGTAGAGTTTTCTGCCTAAGCAGAGGGTTGGACTACAAGACCGCCAAGGTTCCTTCCAACTCTATTATTCTATTGTATTCTATTCTAAGTCTTCAAAAGAGAAGCATATTCTAATCTGAACAGGTGCCTCTCTTTGAAGCATTAAGTAGCCTTAATGCAGCTACTCCTACCTCCATACATACATATGTAACATCTTCATTTAGTTGAGAAACGATGTTTCTTCCAAGCACAGTGGCAGCTTTATGATGTTTGACTAGCTTGTTGTGGACTTCAGAGCTTGAAAGAGCAACCTCATGAACGAGTGGTTTGGTCTCACGAGATAGCTGAGCCTTTTATGAGACATTTTGTATTTTTAGAAGAGAATACTAATAGTCCTCCTGCGCAGTTGAAGTAGCACAGCACAGGTCAGTACAAAGCCTTGGGTTTGATACAGCTGACAGAAATAATAAGAACCAGAGCATTTTCTGTGTCTTAGTCAATACGAAGCCCTGTCTTCTACCTGTTATTCTTTAGACTTGCTTAAATCCCAAATTCCAACAATATGACAGCTCCCTGAAGTATTTAGCTTGTCATGTTCCTATCAGAAATATACACACTTGTTCAGGGGCACACGGTGAGTAACGTATGCCTTAGTTCCATTTGTGACACATGGTTCCATCTAGCTAAGGAAACATGGACAAGGCATAAAACCACAATCATGGCAAATAAATCAAACACCACAGAAAGATTGCTCTAACATCAAAAGTAATGATGTGGAGAGGAAGCTAAAGAAGTTATAAGTTGATTTTTGATTAATGTTTAGGAAATAATCATTGGCAGTAGGCCCTGGAGATCTCCTTGGTTCGCTGAGGAACCCTGGGGATGAAACACCAGCAGAGATGTCTAGAGAAGCGTTGGAGGAAAAGTAAATATGAATCTGACCAAACACTTGTAAAAGCTCATATAGAGACTTACAAAGTGGCACTTTAGTGGGAAGGTTGTTGAGAAGCTCCAGTGGTTTTTTATTATTATTATTATTATTATTATTATTATTATTATTATTATTATTATGTCAATGCAACTCAGCAAACGAGATCACTATGCTGGATTTCATATTTCATCACCAGTCGGGCGCTTCCCAAGCACCTAGGACTGCGTGATGTAGCTGGGAATTATGTTTGCCGATCCCAGTAAAGCGGCCTTTTGCAATTGACAGAGGGAGATTTTGTCAATTCCGATGGTTTTCAAATGTCTGCTGAGATCCTTTGGTACTGCGCATTATAATTATTATTATTATTATTATTATTATTATTATTATTATTATTGTAGTTGTTATCACTATCACTATCACTATCACTATCACTATCATTATCATTATCATTATCATTATCATTATCATTATCATTATCATTATCATTATCATTACTACAGTATCCTTCCCTTGTCACGCCCACCAAGCCATGGCCACCAAGTCAATTCATGGCCACCAAACCGTGGGCATAGAACCGCTGGTAAAAAAAATTGAATCCCACCACTGGCATAGGATCTCCTGCTAGGACAGGGGGTTGGATTATAAGACCTCCAAGTTCCTTTGTAACTATTATTCTGTTAAGAAAGAAAAAAAGGTGGGGGGCAAAATGTGCAAGAAGAGATGAAAAAGTTGAAGAACTACCCAGAACATACAAAACATTTGCCAGGCTAATCCTTGAATACAGCTCATCTTGATGATAATGATAATAATAATAATAAATATTGTTGTTATTGTTATTGTTATTGTTATCGCTATCGTTATTGTAATGCTTATTGTTGTTGTTGTTGTTTTGTTGTTGTTGTTATTATTATTATTATTATTATTATTATTATTATTATTATCCACTGGAACTTGTGCCAGAACTACCATTTACCAGTGGCAAAGAACTGGTGGGATCATAAGCCCGAAAAAGTGGTCGAAAATGAGCAAGCAAAACTACTGTGGGACTTCCGACTTCAGACTGACCTAATTCTGAAGCATAACACACCAGACATCCTGATTGTGGAGAAAAAGAGAGTATGGATCATCGACATCACAATCCCAGGGGACAGCAGAATTGAGGAGAAGCAGCTAGAGAAATTAGTGAAATACAAAGATCTAAAAATCGAGCTGCAACGACTCTGGCAAAAGCCAGTGAAAGTGGTCCCAGTGGTACTTGGCACGTTGGGTGCAGTACCAAAGGATCTCAGCGGACATTTGAAAACCATCGGAACTGTCAATTGCAAAAGTCCGCTTTACTGGGATCGGCAAACATAATTTGCCGATACATCACCCAGTTGCTTGGGAAGCGCTCGACTGGTGATGAAATACGAAATCCAGCATAGTGATCTCGTTTGCTGTGTTGTACCGACATAATAATAATAATAATAATAATAATAATAATAATAATAATAATAATAATAATAATAATAATAATAATAATAAAAAAAAATTAAATTTATATGCCTCTCCTCTCCGAAGACTCCATTCCCTCCCACTCTAGGGGAAGGTTACTGCAAAATTCCCATTTCCTCCCAATCAGCTGGGACTCAGGAAGCAGAGAATAGAAGGGGGCGGGGCAAGTCAGTGGTGGTATTTATTGCTTCTCTGACCTACTCAAAATTTCCGCAACCCGGTTCCTTAGAACTGCCTGAACCTGCTGAATACCATCTCTGCCCTATACCATTTCAGATAATTTGCCGCTCAGTCTCTTCTTAAAAACGTCCAGTGATGGAAGAACCACAACTTCTAAATGCAAGCCATTCCACTGGTTAATTTTTCTCACTGTTAGGAAATTTCTCCTTGGTTCTGAAATTGCTTCTTTGCTTGCTTGATTAATTCCCATCCATTGCTTCTTATCCCGCCTTCAGGTGCTTTGTAGAATAATTTGACCCCTCCTTCTTTGTGGCAGCCCCTCAAATATTGGAACACTGCCGTCATGTCACCCCTAAACTAGACGTACCCCATTCCTAAGTTACTTAGTTAGTATTTTAGGCACAACATTACATCTGTCACCATGTGAAGCACCAAATCGGGATAGCCCTACCCTTCCTGATAGAATGCTCTATCCAGCTGTGAACCCAGTATCATTGTAGAAATTTAATCAGCTTATTTTAATTACTGTTGTTATTTAGTATGCAGTGTGAATATGGTCTTTTTGCCTAGTGGCCATTCCTTGCTTTGATTATCTTTTGCAGTAATTTCAATATGCTATTGGCATTAAAAGGAGGTTAAACAGATTCATGAAGGATAGAGCTATTAGTAACTGCTGGTGATGAGTGCTCTACTCTACCTCCAGCATCTTCGGTGGTAGTTGCTAGGGAATATAAGCGGGGGGGGGGGGGTTGTCATAGATGCCCCCCCTCCTTGTGCATTTGATGGCCCCGGTGGGAGCAGAATCCTGGTCAGGCTGGATGCTGGTCTGATTCAACACAGTTGTTCTTAGAACAATACAAAATGTTCTGTTTTTTAATGAACCAGGCTATGTATAGTGTTCTGCAAAGCAATTTTTTTTACAAAAAAAAAATCTGAAAAACCAAACATGCCATCAAGATTCCAAATATCAGACGAACTGCTTTCTTGTGCTGGTTGCAATTATTTTCTATTAATGTCAATCCCAGCTATTGATGACAGGATGCTAACTTGTAATTAATACCCACAAACACTGTGTCGGCTTGCTGACTAACACTATGCAAAGCAGGAAACCAAACGAGCACATAATTATACGTGACGCTACCCAGAGTGCAAAAAAAATAATAATTAATTTGGCAAGGACTAAATTGTACAGAGGTCCTTGCCACATTTACGCCAAACGCTTTCTGGAAGTATAGCTGTCCATTTCAGTTCATTAATAATGCATATTTTAAAGCACTATTCTGAAACGTTGCGTTTGTCATTCATTTCACACGCAAGCTTATCTCAAGGGGGAGGTTTGCTGTCAAGGGACTGCAGGGCAGAAGGACTGACAACTTTAAAGGCTGAAAGTCATACGGAAAAGCTTAGCAACCTTGACCCAAGGATGTGGCAACAAGGTTGAGAGTGAAACCACATAAGATAGAAAGATAGACAGAATCTTCCCGCCATAATGTACAGTGTTCCCTCGCTTTTTGCGGGGGATGCGTTCCGAGACCATCCGCAAAAGTTGAATTTCCGTGAAGTAGAGATGCGGAAGTAAATGCACTATTTTTGGCTATGAACAGTATCACAAGTCTTCCCTTAACACTTTAAACCCCTAAATTGCAATTTTCCATTCCCTTAGCAACCATTCAGATTATTACTCACCATGTTTATTTATTAAAGTTTATTTAAAAAATATTTATTAAAGGCAGACGAAAGTTTGGCGACATCATCGGGTGGGAAAAAACGTGGTATAGGGGGAAAACCCGCAAAATATTTTTTAATTAATATTTTTGAAAACCCGTGGTATAGACTTTCCACGAAGTTCGAACCTGCGAAAATCGAGGGAACACTGTATTCCTATGTGAACCTGAATGGAGATATCGCACGGGAAAGAAGGAGCGAGACACAGGAGCAGCTCAGCACCTTTTATGCTCCTAGCTGAATGGAATACGATCTGCCATTTGGCTGCAGGGAATCTGCTTTTAAGGGCTTCCCTGTAACCAAGCCAGCCAGTGACAGCAATTCATTTCTCCCGCTGCTAGAGTAGCCGGTCAGTGGCAGCCATGCAAATCCATGTTCCATACAGCAGTGTGTAACACCCCTCCCCTCTTAGTTCATGGAACGTCCAATCATGAGTCAATTATTATTATTATTATTATTATTATTATTATTATTATTATTATTATTTATTGGATTTGTATGCCGCCCCTCTCCGCAGACTCGGGGCGGCTAACAACAGTGGTAAAACAACATGAACAATCCAATTAATAAAAACAAATAAAAAACCCTTATTATAAAAAACCAAACATACACACAAACATACCATGCATAACTTGTAATAGCCTAGGGGGAAAGGATAACTTAACTCCCCCATGCCTGGCGACAAAGGTGGGTCTTAAGTAATTTGCAAAAGACAAGGAGGGTGGGGGCCGTTCTAATCTCTGGGGGGAGTTGGTTGCAGAGGGCCGGGGCCGCCACTGAGAAGGCTCTTCCCCTGGGGCCCGCCAAACGACATTGTTTCGTCGACGGGACCCGGAGAAGGCCAACTCTGTGGGACCTTATCAGCCGCTGGGATTCGTAAGTCACGAAGTCACCTAAGTAAACAGAGTGCCTTAACAGGCATGGTGGCAGAAGTCTCGGTGTCTCTGTCCTCTGCTTCTGGGTGACTTCACTGGACTCCGGTATCTGCAGGTAGGGGTTCACGTTCCTCCTCCAGACTTAACAATAGGTCTTTTTGGTTTCTTGTAAGTAGGACCTGGCATTCATCATGGTCATTGTGATGGATTGTATTGTATGATCTCTGGGGCAGAAATTCATGTTGTTCTTGCCTCTGCGCCTCATTTTCTTGTGGCTGTGTGACCTCCAGTTAGTGAAGCTGATAGAACTGGCAGAGATGGTAAAATTAACAGCATTGATTAAAGAAAAGACTTTAATCTAGAAGAGGACGAGGAGGAAGGGAGGGAGGAACTTTAGATCTTTATTTCTTCCCAGAAATCACTTTTGGATTTTTTTTTGTAAGTGAAATACAGTAATACCTCATGATACGAACTTAATTGGTGCAAGGAGGAGGTTCGTAAGACGAAAGGTTCGTAAGACGAAACATTGTTTCCCATAGGAAACAATGTAAAGTCAATTAATCCGTGCAACCAAAAAAACCCCCGCAAAAAAACGGCTTTCGGCGACTGCTGGGAAGCCGCGCGGCTGTTTTAAAAGGTGACAGCTGGCCTGGGGGGCTTCCCAGCACCCCCCCGAACCCAGGTTCGGGGTTCGGGGGGGCATGGCAAGCCCCCCAGGCCGGCTGCAACCTTTTAAAACACCCGCGCCACTTCCCAGCTGTCTCCCGAAGCCGAACGCGGAAGTTCAGCTTTAGCGTTCGGCTTCAGGAGACAGTTGGGAAGCGGCACGGGTGTTTTAAAAGGTCTCAGCCGGCCTGGGGGGCTTGCCAGCACCCCCCAAACCCGGGTTCGGGGTTCGAGGGGTTGCTGGCAAGCCCCCCAGGCCGGCTGCGACCTTTTAAACCACCCGCGCCGCTTCCCAGCTGTCTCCCGAAGCCGAACGCGGAAGTTCGGCTTTAGCGTTCGGCTTCGGGAGACAGCTGGGAAGTGGCGTGGGTGTTTTAAAAGGTCACAGCCGGCCTGGGGGGCTTGCCAGCAACCTCCCGAACCGAACCCGGGGTTCAGCAAAATTTTGCCTCTTCTTACGAACTTTGTTCGAGTTACGAACCTGCGTTCGGGAGCCTTCTGGGAAGCCCCGCCGCCCGGCTGTCACCTTTTAAAACAGCCGTGCGGCTTCCCAGCAGTCTCCGAATGCTGGTTCGTAACTCTAAAAAAGTTCGTAAGAAGAGGCAAAATTTTTCTGAACCCCGGGTTCGTATCACGAGTTGTTCATAAGACGAGGGGTTCGTATCTTGAGGTACCACTGTAAATGAAAATTTGATTTTGAGAGTTGATGATTGTACAGGATTATAGAATTAATGTAGAGAAATATTAACTTTGGAGCAAGAGTATAATGTAGTTTTTAAATCCATATCTATACCAAAGAAAATCCTGTTTGGCTTACTTTTTCTTTTTGCACTTCTTCTCACTTCTATCTTTTTCTTTCTCAATCTTATTTTGTTTTTCCAAAGCTTTTTTTCCTTGTCTATTTATCTTTTAATCTTGTGTTCTTGGAAATCAATAAAGTTATATATGTTTTAAAAAAGAATACAAGGAAGATCCTGGCTTCAGGAGACAAATTGGAAACAGCGAGAAGCCCATGTGCCTCACCCAAGGTCAGGCTGTAGTTGCCCAGTCTTCAAATCAAGGTATTGAAACACTCTTAGAATAAGAATTAGCAGCACAACATTCATGGAGATCATGTCATCACAAGAAGTCCAATAGCTCTGGGATCCTCTCCCTTTGAAACACACAGATATGTATATGCACAAAAACACAGAGTGGGCTTTTCATACAATAGCCAACAAAGTCATTCCAGCCATTCAAATATCTGATTTTTGTCTGAACATGATTGGATGGTTTGATTTAGAGCACAGTTGTCAAACTCGCGGCATCATATTGCCGTCATGTGATGTTTTGCAACATCTTTTTCCTGCCTGTGATGCATCCAATCTAGTCAACCTCAAATCCTATCATCTTTCCTGCATGATGTAATTCAAGCACACAGACCAACATTGGCTGTCATACATTGCGAAACTTTCCCAGTTTGCACAAACAGAAGACCACAACCTTGAAGAGCCAACTTTACAAATATTATGCCATCTGGAGTGGCTACTCCAGCTATATCCTGAGCTTATTGTACTTATTTCTATATATGGGCATTTATTAAAAAGTGGTAGATTTTTAATAGATGTGTCCTTTAGGCAAGGTACAAAACAAAGCACCTTATTGTTTCATAAAGTTTGATTACCGTTTAATTTGTTCCCCTTTCTACCGATCTGATCTAGTTACAGTTTCTTTTATAGAGATTTGTAATATTTAGTTACTAAATTATACTAATCAGTCCAGATAATTGTGCAGTTTATCTTTATTAGTCTCCGGAGAGGGGCGGCATACAAATCTAATAAATTATTATTATTATTATTATTATTATTATTATTATTATTATTAATAATAAAAAACCATTTTATCATCTTTGTTCTAGAGCTGCTGCATATTCATCTCAGTTGCTCATATCCTGTCTGGGTCCCCCCCCCCCCCCCCAGACGCCAACACCAACCAAAAAGAGTAGCCAGACACACTGGTAAAAAGCAACGGCAGTTTATATAATTCAAAGCAAACACAGGTAACAAAAACTGTTCTTACAGACAGGAACACTATGAAGCTTCACAGAGGTTTCACGAAGGCCAGGCAATAAAACAGGATTCTTGCTGGCAAAAGCAACGCTGGAGATAATAAAACCCACGCCTCCCCCAAGTCTTCCAGACTTCTAGGCCACAAGCCACGATCAGAGACGCCGAGAATCGAAGCAAGGTCACAGGACTCCCAATTGATAACTCTCCACAAGACTGTAAGGGCGGGCCTGCCTTTTCAACCCTGCTGAGGAGAACTACACCCAAACCCAGCTGTTGCCAATTCAGGGATGGAAATACCTTTCTAATTGGCCCCATCTTTGAGCTGCTTGTCGCTGCCTCATGTCTATTATAGCCTGTGCGTCTTCATCCTGGGGGTCTCAGGCTGCTCTCCCTCCTCCTCTTCCTGACGTTCCTCTCCCCCATCTGCCTGGTCCTCCCCCTCCTGTTCACTGTCCTCCTCCTCTGGGCATGGATCCGGCAGAGATCCAGCCGGTCCCTGAGGAGCCTCAGGCTGAATCACAACAATATCATTATGATTATATCTGCCCAATAACAGGACTTTGTATACACTAAGTAGTATCTACAGTTTCTTTGGGAATAGAATAGAGTAGAATAGAATATAATAGAATAGAATAGAATCATAGAGGACACCAATACTTTACATTGCAGGATTCATTATATTGTTCACATTTTTAATGTTTTCTTCCTACTAAGCGTCAACCACTATTCTAGCTTTGTGCCATGCACAAATTTAGTAAGATTCTTTCAAGTTCCCTATTTGTATCAATATAAGTACAGCATACAGCATAGCCCCTTACTTGAGACGTCTTTCCAGATTTCACACCATTTATAACTACCCTTTGAATATCATCTTTTAGCCAACTATGGATCTATCCAATGGCTGAGTTATAACACCCAAATTTCACCATTTTTGTTAATAAGGGTGCCATGAGAAATGTTGTCAAAATCTCTGCTAAAGTCAGGATAGACTTTATACAGGACATTTCCCCAATCAACCAGGCTAATATTCTCTCATAAAAAAGAGATCGAGTTGACTTGTTCATCAAAAATCCAGGTTGGCCCCTGTTAATTAAAATTCTGATCTAAGTGCTTACAGACATACTACTTGATTGGACCTTGCCCAGTGGTGATATCAATCAAGCTTATTGCTTCTTTCTTTTTATGAAAAAAGGAACATTATTAATCCTCCTCCAGTCTTCTGGAATTCACCTGTTCTCCAGGACTTCCCAAAGATTACAAACAGTGGTTCTGCAATTACCTCTGCTAATTCCTTTAATGCCCTAGGGTGTAATTCAGTTGACTCTAGAGACTTTAGCCCATTTTGATTACCTAGGAATTATTTGACGTGCTCCTTGTTTACCTTCCACTTTGCCTTTTCTTTTTCCCTTATTCACACAGTGAGGGCCAAATGAGGATTTGTTTCCTTTGTGAGAATAAACCAATTCAAAATAGGAATTGAGACGTTGTTACTTCTTACCCTCTTCCTTAACCATGTCACCATTCTCTCTCTGCAGGAGATTTACTGTCAAGTGTGAAGTAGTGACCACATATAAAGACTTCACATAGAATAGAATAGGGTAGGGCAGAATAGAATAGAATAGAATAGAATAGAATAGCAGAGTTGGAGGCTTCTAGTCCAACCTCCTGGCTAGGCAGAAAACCCTACATCACTTTAGACAAATGATTATCCAACATCTTTTAAAAATCTTCCAGTGTTTGAGCATTGACAACTTCTGGAGACAACCTGTTCCACTGATTAATTATTCTAACTGTCAGGAAACTTCTCTTAGTTCTAAGTTGCTTCTCTCCTTATTAAGTTTCCATCCATTGCTTCTTGTTCTACCCTCATGTGCTTTGGAGAATAGTTCAACTCCCTCTTGTTTGTAGCAACCCCTGAGATATTGGAACACTACTATCATGCCTCCCCTCGTCCTTTTCATTGAACTAGACATACCCAGTTTTTCATATGACCAAAATTGAATGCAATATTCCAAGTGTGGCCTGACCAAGGCATTATAAAGTGGTATTAAAACTTCACATGATCTTTATTCTATCCCTCTGTTAATGCAGCCTAGAACTGTCTTGGCTTTTTTGGCAGCTGCACTAGGACTCCTACATCCCTCTCACAATTACTACTACAGTACCACATATACTGTACCTATGCATTTTGTTTTTCTTGCCTAAATGTACATACCTTACTTTTTTCACCATTGAATTTCATTTTGTTGGATAGCTCCCAATGTTCAAGTCTGTCATGATCCTTCAGTATCTTGAGCCTATCTTCTGGAGTGTTGGCTTATTCCTGCCAGTTTAGCGTCATCTGAAAATTTGATGAGTTCCTCATCTATCTCCCCATCCAAGTCATTGATGAAGATGTTGAAGAGTACTGGGACTTAAACTTGGGTACTACACTGCATACTTCCCTCCATGTAGATGCAGTAGATTGAGCACTATACATTGAATTTGATTAGTCAGCCAGTTTTGAATCCATCTAGTGGTGTCGCTGTTTAACTCACATTTTTCTACTGTTTCTAGTAATAGAAACTGTTTCTAGTAATAGGTTATGATTAGATTAGATTAGAGTTATTGGATTTATATGCCGCCCCTCTGCGTAGACTCGGAGCGGCTCACAACAATGGTAAACAAAACATAGTAAGAAATCTAATATTTCGCAATCTAAATTACAGTTTTAAGTTTAAAAAAATCCAAAAGAGCCCCAATATATAAAAAACAAGCACACAATCGAATCATACACAAAAACTACATGGGCAAGGGGGAGATGTTTCAATTCCCCCATGCCTGACGACAGAGGTGGGTTTTAAGGAGTTTTCGAAAGGCAAGGAAGGTGGGGGCAATCCTAATCTGGGGGGAGCTGGTTCCAGAGGGTCGGAGCCACCACAGAGAAGGCTCTTCCCCTGGGTCCTGCCAGACAACATTGTTTAGTCGACGGGACCCGGAGAAGGCCAACTCTGTGGGACCTAACTGGTTGCTGGGATTCGTGCGGCAGAAGGCGATCCCGGAGATATTCTGGCCCAATGCCATGAAGGGCTTTATAGGTCATAACCAACACTTTGAATTGTGACCGGAAACTGATCGGCAACCAATGCAGACTGCAGAGTGTTGGAGTAACATGGGCATATATAGAGAAACCCATGATTGCTCTCGCAGCTGCATTCTACACGATCTGAAGTTTCCGAACATTCTTCAAAGGTAGCCCCATGTAGAGAGCATTACAGTAGTCAAGCCTCGAGGTGATGAGGGCATGAGTGACTGTGAGCAGTGACTCCCGATCCAGGTAGGGCCGCAAATGGTGCACCAGGCGAACCTGGGCAAATGCCCCCCTGGTCTATTTTATCAAATGCCTTACAAAAGTCCAAGTAAATTCCTCCCCCTGCCCCCAATGATTGGACAGTGGAAGCCTTAATATTTACCTTTATCTTCATGAAGCAAGATCTACCTTGTCTCTCTCTCCCCCCCCCTGTGTTGTGGCATTGCAGATGTGAATAATAGCGGTGAAGCTTACATTGCAGCACCTTAATCATGGTACCTTTGGCATTTTGATAAAACTCTGCCCTTGTGGCAGCCTCTGAATGGAGTGTGGTTTGGTTAGTGATATGTTTCAGGATAATAGTGCAAATGCAAAGTTTTGTGTTTCAGGGAGTCCTACAGCTCTCAGAAGTGACACAATGACGGTCCTGTTGCAAATGGCTGGGCAGAAGGAGGGAGGATCAACAATACCATTTTTTTTTTGGCAGCTTCAGGATAGTGCTTTTAAATTGCTTCTCTGTGTCTTTGATAACTTAGGTACTAAAGTTGTAAGAGAGTCGGCTCCTATAACCTTTGTGGCTTTACACAGGCAATTCTTTGTGGTTCCTTTTCACCTTCTGAAAATATGGGCAATATACTAGGAGGGCAGTGATGTAAATAAAGAGATGGCAGCAGAGGCACTCGCTGTGGGGCCTGGAGGAATAGAGGCCCTGCTGGAGTTGTTTATTGATCGGTTGGTTTGCTGGCGCTTATGTGCTGCTTCAATCCAGAGGGACCCTGAATACCTTAAGATTTCTTCCTTGCAGTAAGATTAAAATAGTAAAAAGACTATGACCAAAGAGCAAACGATCAGGAGTAAAAGAACTGCAAAGAGAAGCATAGCTGCCAAGGGACAAGAAGCATTTAAAATCAACATAGCATAGGAATTCCCAACTGGCTCCATCCCTGACATCCTTCCAGAAGTCCTTTAAACATGATTGAACATGGTTGGGTACCTCTACCTAAGAACACCTCTATTTACGAACTTTTCTAGATAAGAATTTTTATAGAACACAAAGTAGAACTAAAACCAGAATTTTTGTTTTTGTTAGGGATTATAAAAGGAAAGATAAATAAAAATAATCAATATCTGTATATAATGACAGCAGCTAGAATTATTTACCCCAACATTGGAAATCAGAAACAGCCCCTTCAAGCATGGTGGTAATTAAAAAGATATTAGAATGTGCTGAAATTAATAAATTAACTATGGAAATACACGACAGAGGGGAAATGGAATTTTATAAAATATGGAACTAATGGTTGGAATATATCAGTAAAATTAATAGATAATGGTATGACAATAAATAAATTAAAACAGGTATGGATATTTGTATTTATGTATATGATAAGAAGGTGATAGGTGGATATAGTTAGATGAGATGTTAGATATTAAGATATTAAGAAAAAGTTATATGTAGGACTTCAAAAATATACAAATAAATATAAGTTAAAGAGTAAAAGATATTAAAACATAGTATGTACACCAATATGGTACCTGTAAAATGAATTTTATGGTATATGGCAGTGATGGCAAACCTATGGCATGGGTGCCACAGGTGGCATGCAGAACCATATCTACTGGCACGTGAGCCATTGCCCTAGCTCAGCTCCAACATGCATGTGTGTGCCGGCCAGCTGATTTTTGGCTCGCACAGGCTCTGAGAATGTATTTTTGCCTTCCAGAAGAGCCTCTGGGGGGATGGAGGGGTGTTCTGGTTTCAGGCTAAGGCAACTAATAGTTGAAATAAAGGATTGCTAAATGCATATATTTGTAAAACACAACAACTTTATTCTTATTTCCTCATTCATCAATTGCATGCAGCGCCTTCTTTTCTCATCTCTAGTTTTAGCATTAAAGTAAAGTAACTTGAAAGTCATATAAAAACATTCCACAAGTCATTCTAAAATTTATGGGCTAATCAGTGTTAATCCAGTCATAAAATCAGGCAATAAATTCACACAATGTATAGCTTAAGCTGGGACCTGGTTAGGGAAGCCCCGATCTTGAAATGGCAAGATTGATGACTCAGCTTTCTCTTCCGCTCACACCCTGACGTGAGGAAATTAATTAACCAGTCAACGAAGCAGTGGAAGTGATGTGCCGGTGCCTGGAGGCTGTTGGGGCCTGGATGGGTGTCAACAAACTCAAACTCAACCCAGACAAGACGGAGTGGCTGTGGGTTTTGCCTCCCAAGGACAATTCTATCTGTCCATCCATTACCCTGGGGGGGGGAATTATTGACCCCCTCAGAGAGGGTCCGCAACTTGGGCGTCCTCCTCGATCCACAGCTCACATTAGAAAAACACCTTTCAGCTGTGGCGAGGGGGGCGTTTGCCCAGGTTCGCCTGGTGCGCCAGTTGCGGCCCTATTTGGACCGGGAGTCATTGCTCACAGTCACTCATGCCCTCATCACCTCGAGGCTCGACTACTGTAACGCTCTCTACATGGGGCTACCTTTGAAAAGTGTTCGGAAACTTCAGATCGTGCAGAATGCAGCTGCGAGAGCAATTATGGGCTTCTCCAAGTATGCCCATATCACTCCAACACTCCGCAGTCTGCATTGGCTGCCGATCAGTTTCCGGTCACAATTCAAAGTGTTGGTTATGACCTATAAAGCCCTTCATGGCACCGGACCAGAATATCTTCGGGACCGCCTCCTGCCGCACGAATCCCAGCGACCGGTTAGGTCCCACAGAGTTGGCCTTCTCCGGGTCCCGTCGACTAAACAATGTCGTCTGGCGGGACCCAGGGGAAGAGCCTTCTCTGTGGGGGCCCCGACCCTCTGGAACCAGCTCCCCCCTGAGATTAGGATTGCCCCCACCCTCCCTGCCTTTCGTAAACTCCTTAAGACCCACCTTTGCCGTCAGGCATGGGGGAACTAAAACACCTCCCCCTTGCCCATGTTGTTTTGTTGATTGATTGACTGTGTGCCTGTTTTTTATATATACTGTTTTTTATGAGATTATTAATTTCAATTGGAACTGGATGGGTGGGCATTGGATTTGGTATTGTGTACTGTACTGTTTTTTATTATTGTTGTGAGCCGCCCCGAGTTTGCGGAGAGGGGCGGCATATAAATCCAATAAACCTAAACCTAAACCTAAACCTCCCTTTCTAATATTTTTCCCTAAAACTTGTTCTCTTCTCCTCTGCAAGCATCTGAAGTAAGGGTTAACCCCCCTGACATCTTCTTTGCTAGAACTGGAAAGCATCTGCCTCCTCCCTTTCTGTCTGTAAATCAGGTCCTTCTACCAATTCATAATCGCTTCCCACTTCGGAATCTGAAAAATCTGCAGGCTGAACGGGAGTATACACAACAGGGGGGAGGGCATTTTTATACTCCCCCGGCTCCAGGGAAGCCTTTGGAGCTCGAGGAGGGCAAAACCCAAGCCAGAAGTTGGGAAACAGGCCTTTGGGGGTCAGGGGAAGGTGATTTCGCCCTCCCCAGGCATTCAATTAGGGGTGCGATAGTACGTGTCGATACTCTTTCAGCAGCCGAGGGGAAAAAGGTTCGCCATCACTGGCGAATATGGTACTGTATTATGTTTTGTTATGTTGTTTTGTTATGTTTTATGTTATATTTTATGTTATGTTATGTTCTTCTTGAATGTGTGGTTTGTATTTAATGTTGTTTTTAAAATTGTTTAATAATACACACATACACTCACACACATACACACACTCACACGATTGTGTCATGGACTTGGGGATCTTGAGGAAGTGATGAATTATGAAGATGGCTGTGTTGCCTATGATAATAACCTCTGTTGCTCTGTTACTAATAATTCCTATGCCATCCCTTATATACAACACTCTCTGGACAGCATTATAATGTCAGCATATTTCCTCCAACACTCTGGTTCTGCATTTTACCAACCGCAATAGGATGGTAGGTTGAGTCAACCTTCAGCCCATCAGGATTGAACTCCTGACTGTGGCCTGAGTTTGCCTGCAATACTGCACTCTAACCAGATACTGCCACCAGAGCTCGTAAAGTTCTTTTCCCTTTTAAGAGAAGGGAACAGACGACAGTGGGCATTAAAGTCCCTCCAGGCAGATCCCTTGTATCTCGAGTTATTAAAGAAGCAGCAAGGTAGCTCTAAGTAATTCCTTGCCTTACCTAGCTGTAATTTTTTTAAAAAAAAAATATTTTAATTAAAAGGAACAATGGAAAGCACTGTGTTATAACGAAAGCACCAGCCTCCAGCATGTTCTCTATTTACAAAGCCTCTGTCAACCCCCAAGGCATTCTTAGAAAATACAAATGAAGGGAGGATGCATCCATGTTGGCTGGGAATCTTGGAAGCTGCCGTCTCAGCTTCTGGAAGAGGGCCAGGTCAGAAAACCTATCCCTAGCCCAAACAAAACAAGCTGCAATAATGAGTTACTGTAATGAGTCAGCTTAGTCATTATGTTCGTATTGTAACAAAGCTAGCAAAGAGCATACTCCAATTCCAGTCAAAAATAGATTATTTTTCTAATGGGGGTGGTGGTAGCATTGAGCAACTTGGATGAATAGATTCATTTGCAAGTACAGTGGTACCTCTACTTACGAACTTAATTCGTTCCGTGACCAAGTTCTTAAGTAGAAAAGTTTGTAAGAAGCAATTTTTCCCATGGGAATCAACGTAAAAGCAAATAATGTGTGCGATTGGGGAAACCAAAGGGAGGGTGGAGGCCCTGTTTCCTTCCAGGAGATTCCTAAAGAGGCCCCACGGAGGCTTTTCCCTGCCTTTTTCGGCCCTGTTTCCTCCCAGGAGATTCCTAGAGAGGCTCCACAGGGGCTTCTCCCCACCTTTTCTGGTTACAGTTTTGGAGGCTCGGGTTTGTAAGTGAAAAATGGTTCTTGAGAAGAGACAAAAAGATCTTGAACACCCGGTTCTTATCTAGAAAAGTTTGTAAGTAGAGGTGTTCTTAGGTAGAGGTACCACTGTATGAGAACCCTTTCTGCTAGGAAGATGCTCCAAGCGGTTGGCTCTCCATAACTAATGGATGTGCATAAAGCTTGGTTCTTAGAAATGTTTGGATACATTTGTGCTGATTGACAGGGTTTATTTATTTATTTATTGGATTTGTATGCCGCCCCTCTCCAGAGACTCGGGGCGGCTAACAGCGACAATAAAACAGTGTACAATAGTAATTTGGTATTGATGATTAAAAATCAATTAATATAAAAACCAAACATACATACATACATACCATGCATAGAATTGTAAAGGCCTAGGGGGAAAGAGGATCTCAATTCCCCCATGCCTGGCGGCAGAGGTGGGTTTTAAGTTGTTTACGAAAGGCAAGGAGGGTGGGGGCAGTTCTAATCTCTGGGGGGAGTTGGTTCCAGAGGGCTGGGGCCGCCACAGAGAAGGCTCTTCCCCTGGGTCCCGCCAGGCGACATTGCTTAGTTGACGGGACCCAAGTGCTGGAAGTAGAAAGCAAATGCCTCTATCTGTTCGGCACCTTGTGGCCCATTACCCCCAGGAAGGTAGTAGAGTTATGGATTGGCTCAATCATCTCTTCTTTGTTTATCATTCTTAGTCTAAGACATTGATTGCTTGAAGTCACTTATTCCCCAATGTACACTCACATACTTGTCCAGAGTGGTATAGGGCAGAGGTAGGCAAAATTGGTTTTTCAATGACACGAACGCTCCAACACTAAAGACTCTAAAGAAGAGCTTGGGGTACCATTTGTCTGGGTTGGTGTAGGATTCCTGTTCGAGCAGGGGGTTGGACTAGATCAGTGATTTTCAACCTTTTTTGAGCCGCGGCACATTTTTTACATTTACGAAACCCTAGGGCACATTGAGCGGGAGGAGGATGGGGGCTAAAAAAAGTTTGGACAATAAAATTATCTCTCTCTCTTCCTCCCTTTTGCTCTATTTCTCTCTCCCTCCCTCTTTCTCTCCCTTCTTTCTCTCTCCATCCCTTTCTTTCTCTTCCTTCCTCTTTTTTGCTCTTTCTCTCTCCCTCCCTACCTCCCTCTATGTCTTTCTCTCTCTCTCCTTCCCTCCCTCTTTCTCTTGCTTTCTTTCTCTTGTTCTCTCTCTTTCTCTTGCTTTCTCTCTCTCTTGTTCTCTTTCACTCTCTCTCTCTTTCTCTCTCTGAGCTTCGCGGCACACCTGACCATGTCTCACGGCACACTAGTGTGCCGCGGCACACTGGTTGAAAAACACTGGACTAGATGACCAACTCTAATAATAAATAAAAATAAAAATAAATGTGAACTTCAACTCCAGAATTCCTGAGCTAGCATGATTGGCTCACGAATTCTAGGAGTTGAAGTCCACAAGTCAACTTTGCCTACCTCGGTATAAATGTTTCTGCAACACCAACACAGGTCTCCTGTTTCAGCAGAGGGTTGGACTAGAACTGTGCCCTCCAGTGAAGGGCTACCAAATTTTTTACTACCACACTGTGGGCATGGCTTAAGCAGGATGCCCTGCATTTTTTCCAACATCTTTCAGTACAAATTGGGTGTTCTGGGATGGAGCTCCATTTTCACTACTCCACTGCGTTCCTCCCCATCCGGGCAGCAGCCCACCCCTGGCGCCCTCCAACCTTTTGGATACCAGGAACCCATTCCATGGGCCAGAGGGGCATGATTTTGCATGTTGCCTTCATCCTGCAGATGGGGCTTTGCTCGGTACCAGTCCCTGGACCCAGGGTCGGTACCCCTGGACTAGAAGGCCCCCAAGCTCTCTTCCAACTCTGTTATTCTGTAATGTACATAGACAGCATGGGCTGTTCTGACTCTCTTTGTGGTGGGTTGTTAGATTCCCGTCTTTGCCTATCCTTATAATCCATTTTCTATTCATAAAATCTGTTTTCTTTTATAACTTTAAAAAAGCTTCACAAATTTTTGCCCAGGTTAAATTCCTACTTTCAGGAATGTTCTCCCCTCCCTCCCCCACTCCCTCCTTCTCTCCCCCCCCTCATTTCCTCTCTGTCTGTCAAACACAGAATGCTCAAACACAAATTCCTCATCCCCCAACAGGATTATGGGTTCAGAATGCTTCTGCAGCACCAAGAATACCAGTACCACTAGTATAGTGTGTATGTGTGTGTGTAAGAGGGAGGAGAGGGGGGAGAGAGAGAATAAAGAGAGAGAGAATATAAAGAGAAAAGGGAGAGAGAGAGAGAGAGAGTGAGAGAGAGAGAGAGAGTGAGAGAGAGAGTGAGAGAGAGTGAGAGAGTGAGAGTGAGAGAGAGTGAGAGAGAGAGTGAGAGTGAGTGAGAGAGAGAGAGAGAGAGATGGACATAGGGCACGTCTGAAATAACATGGATCTCTAAACTTCCATCTTTCAAGTTCCCAAAGTCCTTTTAATAGTAAATTTTGCTCATTTTAATGAGCCTCATTATATCTAATTTGTTTGGCTCTCTTGTGCGCTGCCATATGGCTCCATTGGATGCCTAGTGAAAACGTATTTATTATCTCATAAAACATATATAAAGATGTCAAATGCATGTAATTAAAGGAATTGTCTTTTGAGATATATATTTTATCAATTAACCACCTGGAACTTCCTTGCCAAATCTTAATCAGCTAGCTGATGTAGGACAATATGAAAATATGTCTGGTGAGAGTCAAAAACTAAACAAAGACATGCGCTGTGTATGTAAATTGGATTGCGGGGGAGGGGGAGGCATCTGATTGACTCTTGAGATTTTCAAGCATGAATACTTTCTTGCCTTTTTCAATTCAAGCCCGGTTTAGAAATTTGGTTTTCCTGATGCTAAATGCATGGCCACTGCCATGACTTAAAAATCAAATGTAAAGCTCTACTTAGAACCAGGTTATCTTTTAGACAACCTTCTGCTACACAACTCCCAGCCACTGGTGATATCCCACAGGATTGGTCTTCTCCAAGTCCCGTCAGCTAAACAGTGTTGGCTGGCGGGCCTGCAGGGCAGGGCCTTCTCTGTGGCTGCCCCTGATCTCTGGAACCGGTTACCTCCATATGTCAGGATAGCCCGACCCTATTGGCCTTCAAGCAGTTAAGACCTGGCTTTTCCAGCAAGCCTGGGGCCGTTGAGCTCACGGTTGTAATTGGCGAGATCCAGCCATGGAATGATATTTATGAGTTTTAATTGTTTTAATGCTTAAGATGTTTTTAATATTTTTGTTAGATGATGAAGAGTAAGCAGTACTACTCTTAAGTTTCAAAGGATATACAGAGGAACACCTGGAGGTAGAAGATATCCAGCTAATATGAGTAGCACTACATATAACCAGACAGATAGCTTGAGTATATAAATATTATTTACATTTATCAAATACAGTGATACCTTGTCTTACAAACTTAATTGGTTCTGGGACGAGGTTCTTAAGATGACAAGTTTGTAAGATGAAACAATGTTTCCCATAGGAATCAATGGAAAAGCGATTAATGCGAGCAAACCCAAAATTCACCCCTTTTGCCAGCCAAAGCGCCCATTTTTGTGCTGCTGGGATTCCCCTGAGGCTCCCCTCCATGGGAAACCCCACCTCTGGACTTCTGTGTTTTTTCGATGCTGCAGGGGAATCCCAGCATCACAAAAACAAGCTCGATGGCAACGGAAGTCCGGAGATGGGGTTTCCCAGGGAAGGGAGCATCAGTGAAATTGCAGCATCGCAAAAACATTGAAGTCCTCGAAACCCCACCTCTGGACCTGTGTTTTTGCGATGCTGGGAGTCCCCTGAGGCTCCCCTCGCTTGGAAACCCCACCTCTGGACTTCTGTTGCAGCATCACAAAAACACGGAACACGGAAGTCCAGAGGTGGAGTTTCCCATGGAGGGGAGCCTCAGGGGAATCCCAGCAGCACAAAAACGGGCGCTTTGGCTGGCAATGGAAGTCCGGAGGTGAAAATAGTTTGTAAGAAGAGGCAAAAAAATCTTAAACCTCGGGTTTGTATCTCAAAAAGTTTGTATGACAAGGCGTTTGTAAGACGAGGTATCACTGTATCATAGCCAGTAACAATCCTAGTCATTCAAAAATACATCAATCAATCTTCTCAATACATAGACAAACCAATATGAGAAAACATAGTTCTTACTGTACATAGTAGTTCTTACAACAATTCACCCCATGAGAGATGCTACTGGCTCCCTGTTATGGTTTATTGCATCACCAGCTCTTAAAGTAACAATGTTCTAAATCCTGTAAACATACATTGCTGGTTTGCTTTGCATATGGTAACACCCAATCAGTTATGCACATAGCATTAAAAATTTTATTCTGTTGTTAAGACGCCTGGAGTCCTTTGAGAGTTGGGTGACATATAAATTTAATAAATAAATGAATAAATTTAAGATGTAGATGGTTAATCACAGCAGAAAATAGAATGTTTAATTAGATCCAGAGAATTTGTTTCTTAGCTCTATGGAAGGGTCATCTCTGGCAACCCTAAATAAACAACCAGCTGCTAAGGGTGTAGGTAGTTCTTGACTTACAACCATTCAAAATTTCCAAAGGTGAATGAGCTGCCTAAAAGCTGCCCTAAATGAGCTGCCATAAAAGGACACAACATGCTTCTACACCAGAGGTGCTACCCCTCACTCAGCATATACCTCTCTTCTAGCTATAGAATATAAAATAATGGGTGACAGGAAGGAAGACTTTGAGTATTAAGAAAGGAAAAAACTCCTTCATAAGAACTGTTCAACAATGAAATTAGTGGTTGAAAGAGGTAGTTATTTCATTGGACATGTTCAAGTAGAAATTAGACAGTCAACTGTCTGAAATGCTGTAATGTGGATTCCGGCAATGAGTGGAGTGCTGGACTTGAAGAGGAAGAACTGCTTTGGGACTGCTTGAACAGAAAAGCAGCACGTTTTTGTGCTAAACCAAAGACCTGTGGGATTAGCTGTCACACCGAGAACAACTTGTTAGGCTAAACATATGCTGGCACAAACACCTTGATCGTGAAGTCAAAGACTGGTTCCCTTGCTTATGACAAAAGAACAAAAAGGAAGAGCTATAGGGAAAACAACGATTGCTCACTTTGTTAAGGAAAGGAGGTGATCATCCTGCCTGATGTCTAAATATGTTAACCTGATCCTACGCAGCTTTTGCTCCGGCAATCTCACACTACTCACAAGAGCCTACAAAACCTATGCCAGACCCATTCTCGAATACAGCTCATCTGTCTGGAACCCACACCGCATCTCAGACATCAACACTCTCGAAAACGTCCAAAGATACTTCACCAGAAGAGCCCTCCACTCCTCCACTCGAAACAGAATACCCTATGAAAATAGACTAACCATCCTGGGCCTTGAAAGCCTAGAACTACGGCGCCTAAAACACGATTTGAGTATTGCCCACAAGATCATACGCTGCAACGTCCTTCCGGTCAATGACTACTTCAGCTTCAACAGCAACAACACAAGAGCACACAACAGATTCAAACTTAATATTAATCGCTCCAAACTTGACTGTAAAAAATATGACTTTAACAATCGAGTTGTCGAAGCGTGGAACTCATTACCGGACTCAATAGTGTCAACCCCCAATCCCCTACACTTCTCCATTAAACTCTCCACGATTGACCTCTCCAGATTCCTCAGAGGCCAGTAAGGGGCGTACATAAGTGCACTGATGTGCCTATCATCCCCTGTCCAATTCTCTTTCCTTACCCCTTTTATCTTATATATTCTCTCCTCTCTATATATTCTCTTCCTATCCACTTCTCTTCTTTTTTACTTCCTATCTTTATATATATTACCTAATGTCTATTCCCTCTCATATGTATTGTATATTGGACAAAGAATAAATAAATAAATAAATAAATAAATAAATGTTGTGGCTTATTACTATAGGATCAATGATGGACTCCTGCAGGTATGGTCAGGTACACAGAACCGGTAGAAAATGTAATTTTTTTAATTTTTTTTCCCTTCTGGGCTCTGGGTATGTTTTTCCTATCAAATTCCTTGTTTGTCCAATCACACTTGGCCAATAAAGAATTCAATTCTATTCTATTCTATTCTATTCTATTACAATAAATGAGGTTGAATTTGTAGAATAGAATAGAATAGAATAGAATTTTTATTGGCCAAGTGTGATTGGACACACAAGGAATTTGTCTTGGTGCATATGCTCTCAGCGTACATAAAATAAAATATACATTTGTCAAGAATCATGTGGTACAACACTTAATGATTGTCATAGGGGTCAAATAAGCAATGAAGAAGCAATATTAATAAAATATTAGGATATAAGCAACAAGTTACAGTCATACAGTCAACATGGGAGGAAATGGGTGAAAGGAATTATGAGAAAAACTAGTAGAATAGAAGTGCAGATTTAGTAGAAAGTCTGACAGTGTTGAGGGAATTATTTGTTTAGTAGAGTGATGGCGTTCGGAAAAAAACTGTTCTTGTGTCTTGTTGTCTTGGTGTGCAGTGCTCTGTAGAGACGTTTTGAGGGTAGGAGTTGAAACAATTTGTGTCCAGGATGCGAGGGGTCAGTAAATATTTTCCCCGCCCTCTTTTTGACTCGTGCAGTATACAGGTCCTCAGTGGAAGGCAGCTTGGCAGCAATTGTTTTTTCTGCAGTTCTGATTATCCTCTGAAGTCTGTGTCTGTCCTGTTGGGTTGCAACACCAAACCAGACAGTTATAGAGGTGCAGAAGAGCTGTGCGTGTGTGTGTGTGTGTGTACATACACTTTACTATATATAGTAGATAATGTATATTTTTGTATATTTTTATACTAGATAATGTATATATTCTGTGTGTAATATGTATGTACACATATGGCATATATACATAGAATTAAATAGTATATTTTGGATGTTCAGTAATAGTAAATAGATAGAAAATTGTATCTCTTTGAGGTGAGGAAAGACCAGGCACCCTAACCCTAACCCTTGACGTGAGTGATGTCAAGTTGGCCACCTTTAAGCCAGTCACAGGACCTTTAAGCCACTCCGGTCACATGATCATCAAGCCACTCCCACCTGGTCATATGGCCACCAAGCACGGCCACAGTGGTAGTAAAAAGTTTGCTGTCTTTCACTGTATAGGATGTATGCAAACCTTTATTAAACCTAATCCTCACTTATACATTAGCAGGCTGCAGTTGCTTATTACTACTTAGAGGCAAAACATTTTGTGGAATGCTTTGTCAATTCCTGGCAACTTCATGGACTTTCAACTTCCCTATGTAGCCTACAATTAGGATTTCCTGTGGTTTCTCATTGAAATACTAAACTGGTTTATTGAGGTCAGCAAGGGCTGGCTAGATGCTGCCACCTGATGTTAACACTTTGTTCATACTGTTTCTTAATTTAAAAGGTAGGAAAGGATCTATTAAAGAGGCATCTTCAGGCTTCATCCTCCAGTTCTCCTTCTGTTTATTTATGTATTTATTCTATTCAATTTGTTAAGGCTGCTCACTCCTCTTTATTATAATAACAACAGAGTTAGAAGGGACGTTCGAGGTCTTCTAGTCCAACCCCCTGCTTAGGCAGGAAACCCTACACTACTTCAGACAAATGATTATCCAACTTCTTCTTAAAAACTTCCAGTGTTTGAGAATTCACAACTTCTGGAGGCAAGCTGTTCCACTGATTAATTTTTCTAACTGTCAGGAAATTTCTCCTTAGTTCTAAGTTACTTCTCTCTTTGTTTAGTTTCCACCTATTGCTTCTTGTTCTACCCACAGTTGGTTTGGATAATAGATTGACTTCCTCTTCTTTGTTGCAACCCCTGAGATATTGGAACAGTGCTATCATGTCTCTCCTTCTTTTTATTAAACTAGACATACTCAGTTCCTGCAACTGTTCTTCACATGTTTTAGCTTCCAGTCCTAATCATCTTGGTTGCTCTTCTCTGCACTCTTTCTAGAGTCTCAACATCCTTTTTACATTGTGGAGACCAAAATTGAATGCAGTATTTCAAGTGTGGCCTTTATAAAGTAGTATTAACATTTCACGAGATTTTGATTCTATCCCTCTGTTAAGGCAGCTTAAAACTATGTTGGCTTTTTTGGCAGCTATTGCATATTACTGGCTCATATTTAAATGGTTGTCCACTAGGACTCCTAGACCCCTCTCCCAGTTATTACTGTTAAGCAAGGTACCGCATATACTGTATCTGTGCATTTTGTTATTCTTGCCTAAATGTAGAACCTTACTTTTTTCACCACTGAATTTCATTTTGTAAGATAGCACCTAATGTTCAAATCTGTCAAGATCCTTCTGTATCGTCTTATGGAGAGTTGGCTATTCCTGCCAGTTTGGTGTCATCTGCAAATGTCTTGGATAATGGGATAGATGGGGGAACTCATTAAATTTGCCTATCTTCTGGAGTGTTGGCCATTCCTGCCAGTTTAGTGTCATTTGCAAATTTGATGATCTATCATTCTATCATCTATCTCCTCGTCCAAGTCATTGATGAAGATGTTGAAAATTACTGGGCTAAAAACAGAGCCTTGGGGTACTCCACTGCATACTTTCTGTAGATGCAGTTCCATTGTGCACTTCATGTTGAGTGCTGTTGGTCAGCCAGTTTTGAATCCATTTGGTGGTGTTGCTGTCTAACCCACATTTTTCTACTTTTTCCAGTAGTAGGTTATGGTCTACTTTATCAAATGCCTTACTGAAGTCCAAGTAAATTATATTGACAGCATTCCTCTGGTCCACTAAGTTTGTCACCTTGTCAAAGAATGCAATAAGGTTAGTCTGGCATGATCTGTTTTTGACAAACCCATGTTGGCTTTTGGTTATTACTTTGTTTACTTCTCAGTGTTTGTCAATTCGTTTCTTGATTAACTTTTCCAGAATCTTCCCTAATATTGAGATCAAGCTGTAGCTCTACAGTTACCTAGATCTATTTTTTTCCCTTTTTGAAAATGGAAACTACATCAGCTCGTTTCCAGTCCTCTGGCAGTTCACCAATTCTTTAGGTTATTTGAAAGATATAGTTCAGTGGTTCTGAGATCTCATTGCCAGTTCCTTCAGAAACTTGAGGTGAAATCCATAAGTCCTGGTGATTTGAACTTGTCTAGGGTAGACAGGTCTTCAGTTAGCATTTTCCTCCCTATTTTTACTTCTGTTCCTAATATGTTTTTTGTGGTACTGTTTTTGATAGGGTGGACTGTTTTTTTCCCTTTGTTTAAAGACAGATGCAAAAGATGAGTGAAGTGGCTCTGCTTTATCCCTGTTGCTTGTCACCTTCTTGCCACTTTTTCCTAGCAATGGACCAATTTTTTCCTTGACTTTTTTTTTGTAGTTTTGTGCAAATACAAAACATTTCCTGAAAAACTAAGGGCTGTCCAATCTCAGACAGGGAATAACGGCTAGATATACGGAGAAATTCCATTTCTATTAGGTAAAAAAGAAATCAAGCAGTTCAGACATAAACCATTGCTTCCATAATCCCTTCTCCTTGATGTTTTGCCTAAAGGAGGAGAATTGTGAGACCAGGTTGTACTTACCAAGAAGTGATACTTAATGTTCATTACTTAGGCACTATTAATCTAATATTAAAAAGGTATAAAAATACTGAGCATTTTGCCCTGCAATGTAGTGGATCTACCACAGAGAAAAGAAGGACTTTTTTTCCTGCACCTGGACTATGCTGGGTGGGAAGCAGGGAGAACAGAAAAAAAAGATGCTTCCATTGAGCCTTCCTTTTCTGACCAGAGGCTTTGATTACTTGTGCTGATATACAGCTTTTCAGGTAGAGCAAGAGGACCTATTATATATTATTACAGTTGACACAGAAGTGGGTTTCTACCAGTTCTGACTGGTTCTATAGAACCGTTAGTAGCTTGGCAGTCTGGAAACGACAGTGACCCAGGCCTGCCATGCCCATGAGCCAGTTCTCTTGGGGTGCCATTTTGTTTTTTGCTTCTGTGCTTTTTTTAGTATTGCACATATGCATGTACGCAAAGCATGTATGTGTCATGTCCCTGAGTGAACCGGCAGTAACAAAATCCAGAATACACCCCTGAAATAACACACCTTTCAGCAGTGATGGCAAACCTATGGCACGGGTGCTACAGGTGGCACACAGAGCCATATCTGCTGGCCCATGAGCTGTTGCTCTAGCTCAGCTCCAAGGTGCATGTGTTTGCTGGCCAGCTGATTTTTGGCTCACACAGAAGCTTTGAGAGGACATTTTTGGTTTCCAGAGAGCCTCTGGGGGGATGGGAGAGGGCGTTTTTACCCTCTACCAGCTCCAGGGAAGCCTTTGGAGCCTGGGGAGGACAAAACATGAGCCTACTGGGCCCACCAGAAGTTGGGAAACAGGCTGTTTCTGGTCTCCAGAGGGCCTCTGGGGGCGGGGCGGGGGAAGCTCCCACAGATTAGGTCCCACAGAGTCGGCCTTCTCCGGGTCCCGTCAACTAAACAATGTCGGTTTGCGGGCACCAGGGGAAGAGCCTTCTCTGTGGCGGCCCCGACTCTCTGGAACCAGCTCCCCCCAGAGATTAGAACTGCCCCACCCTCCTTGCCTTTTGTAAACTCCTCAAAACCCACCTTTGTCGTCAGGCATGGGGGAATTGAGATATCTCCCCCGGGCCTATATAATTTATGTATGGTATGTTTGTAGGTATGTCTGCTTAAAAATGAGGTTTTTTAACTATTTTAAATTTTAAATTATATATTATTAGATTTGTTATGAATTGTTTTATTGTGTTGTGAGCCGCCCCGAGTACACGGAAAGGGGCGGCATACAAATCTAATAAATAAATAAATAAATAAATAATGAATGAATGAATGAATGAATGAATGAATGAATGAATGAATGAATGAATGAATAAACAGCTGTTTTCATCCTCCCCAGGCATTGAATTGTGGGTGTGGGCACTTGTGCATATGCAATAGCATGCATCCACACTCTTTCGGAACCCTAGGGATGGCCATTTTTATTGACACAAGAGATGAATTGCTGATTGGATCAATTAACAAGCAAGCAATTAGCAAACATGTCTCCATCTCCAGTAAGGATGCCCGGTTTCTTTGTGAGAGATTTGTTTTGAAAAACTCCAGCATGGTATGCTTCTGCAGCAGCCTGATGAAACAGAACCAGAGACTAAGTCAGAAGTAACCTTCAGGATAAGACTGCAGTTCTTCCTTCATGGGTCAAATGTTGAGAAGAGCTGCTACTGGGATACAGGTAGTCCTGACTTACACCAGTTCATTTAGTGACCTATTCAAAGTTACAACAGCACTGAATAAAGTGACTTATTACCATTTTTCACAATTATGTTTGTAGCATTCCCATTGTCGTGTGACCAAATTTCAGATGTTTCATAGTTATTTATTTATTTATTTATTTATTTATTTATTTTATTTTATTTTATTTTATTTTATTTTATTTTATTTTATTTTATTTTATTTTATTTTATTTTATTTTATTTTATTTATTTTATTTTATTTATTTTATTTATTTATTTTATTTATTTTATTTATTTTATTTATTTTATTTATTTTATTTATTTTATTTATTTTATTTATTTTATTTATTTTATTTATTTTATTTATTTTATTTTTTTTATTTATTTTATTTATTTTATTTTTTTAATTTATTTTATTTATTTTATTTATTTTATTTATTTTATTTTTTTTATTTTTTTTATTTATTTTATTTATTTATTTTGTCCAATACATAATACATATTGAAGAGAATAGATATGTAATAATATAAATAAAGAAAAGAAAAGAAGAAAAGATATAAAAGTATAGGTGAACATATTTGAAAGGAAGAAAAGATAAATGAGATAAGGAGAGACAATTGGACAGGGGACGGAAGGCACACTGGTGCACTTATGCACGCCCCTTACTGACCTCTAAGAAACCTGGAGAGGTCAATCGTGGATAGTCTAAGGGAAAAATGTTGGGGGTTAGGGGTTGACACTACTGAGTCAGGTAATGAGTTCCACGCATCGACAACTCGGTTGCTGAAGTCATATTTTTTACAGTCAAGTTTGGAGCGGTTAATATTAAGTTTGAATCTGTTGCGTGCTCTTGTGTTGTTGCGATTGACGCTGAAGTAGTCATTGACAGGTAGAACGTTGCAGAGTCCTTGGGTCATGTGATCACCTTTTGTGATATTCACACCATTGAAGACAATGGGAAAACTAAATTCACTTAATAACTGGGTTACTAACTTAGCAACTCTAACAAGAAATGTCATAAAATGGGGCAAAACTCACTTAATAAATAGTCTCGCCTAACAACAGAAAATGTGGGCTTAATTGTGGTTGTGAGTCAAAGACTACTTATACATATCTTTAGTGCCAGGCCGGCTCATAGTTACAGGAAATAAGTGCCTGATTTGGACCTAGATGTTTCACTAGATGTGCTTCTTGTAATCTCCAGGAAGCTTCTGAACATGACTGAGAGTGTTTGCTGTTTAACAACTGATAACTAAAATAGATGTCCTCTTCAATTGACAGACTTGATTTTTCAACCTCTTTCCAATGCATTCCTAATCGTTTTGCCAAGACAGGAAGATCGCACAACATACATGGCTAAACTAGTCTACCTTAGTTGGTGTCGGTTGGTAGTTGTGATTCAATTCCTGGTGTGAAATGAACTACAGTGTTCCCTCAATTTCCACAGGGGATGCGTTCCGAGACCGCCGGCGAAAGTCAAATTTCCTATGGACAATATCACAAGCCATCTCTTAACACTTTAAACCCCTAAATTACCATTTCCCATTCCCTTAACAACCATTTACTCACCATTATTACTGGTACTCACCGTTGAATAAGGCACTTAGTGATCCTGATATTTATAAACATAATTATTTATTAACAATAATTATTTTTTTTGTTATTTATTTGCAAAAATTATTAGTTTGGCAATGACATATGACGTCATCGGGTGGGAAAAACCGTGGTATAGGAAAAAAACCGCGAAGCATTTTTTAATGAATATTTTTTGAAAAACCGTGGTATAGGCTATTCGCAAAGTTCGAACCCGTGAAAATCAAGGGAACACTGTATTGTCAAGTGTATTATACGTTCCAAGCAAACTCCAGAGGCACTCAGGAGGCTGGAAGCGAGTCCATTTCTGGACTTCCAGTACTTCCGGTAGGTCTGTTTTTCACCCTCCCCAGGCTCCGGAGGCTTTGCTTGACCCTCCAGGAAGGTAAAAATGGCTTCCCCTGGGCTTCAGAGGCCATCCGGAGACCAGAAACTGCCCTGTTTCTGGATCTCTAAAACTTCCAGGAGGCCCATTTTTCACCCTACCATTTGGTTCCAAGCCAAAACATTCCTTCCAAAAATGATTGAAGAAATATACAATGCAATGTGGCTGCAGCAAAAGTTTTTTTTTATCCTAGATCTAGGATTTAAACTATTGTATGAACTCAGTTAAAGGCTTTTGCTCATAATTTGGATCAGTATTTTGCTTTGGACTGAAAGCAAGATTGTCCCCACTGCAGAAAACATTACTAGAATTACTAGTACCGTGTTTCCCCGAAAGTAAGACAGTGTCTTACTTTCTTTTTATCCCCAAAAGCCCCACTATGTCTTACTTTCGGGGTATGTCTTATATTGGAGCTTCCCTAGCGGTGACGGCGTGAGCCTTTGGGGCCCCGGTGGGAGGGCACCGGCCACTGTTGCTTCTAAGCGGCGCCGTTGTTGTCCTCACAGCGCAAAGCCACGCAGTCCTGAATCGCTCCCTTCTCCGGCCAGCAAAGTCTGCTGCCTAGGAAAGCAGCACATTTGAAAAACGCTTTCCCAGGCAGCCGGCTTGCTGGCCGCTTTCGCAGGCTTTCCGCAGGAACGGGTGGTGGGGCGCCACGAAGGGTGGCACTTGCGCAAAGCCACACGGTCCTGGATCGCTTGCTTCCCCGGCCAGCAAGCCGGCTGCCTAGGAAAGCTTTCCTAGGCAGCCGACTTGCTGGCCGGGGAAGCAAGCGATCCGGGACTGTGTGGCTTTGCGCAAGTGCCGCCCTTCGTGGCGCCCCACCACCCGTTCCTGCAGAAAGCCTGGGAAAGCGGCCAGCAAGCCGGCTGCCTGGGAAAGCGTTTTTCAAATGCGCTGCTTTCCTAGGCAGCCGGCTTGCTGCCCGGGGAAGCAAGCGATCCGGGACTGTGTGGCTTTGCGCCATGAGGACAACAACGGCGCCGTGGTGGCTTTCAAGCGCCGCCCTTCGTGGCGCCCAACCACCCGTTCCTGCAGACGCGGCAACGTATGCGCTGCTGCCTTGCGCCTCGTTTCCTCTTCCTGCCTCTTAGGGCGCAGATCCCGGAGATTACGGGACTTCGCCGAAATCCGCGCTGCGAAGAACTTGGGGGACTTTAAACCGAGGGGGATTACAAACGATCAGCTTTGTTGGAGGGGGTTTTTTTCCCATGGAAGGCCAAGCTTGGAGGAAGCAACCGAGGGAAGGGGCCTCGCTGGCGTCAAAGGTACCGAAGAGGTGGGGACAACCTGAAAGACGGAGGGAGGGTAATAGTAGGAGCTACGATGAGTAGAGTAGATGTGGGCAGGAGGCGGCGCGCAGCTACATGTTTCCCCGAAAGTAAGACATATGTCTTACTTTCGGGGTACGGCTTATATTAGCCGACCCCCCTGAAACCCCCGATACGTCTTACAATCGGGGATGTCTTACTATCGGGGAAACACGGTAGTTACTGGAGTTTTTATTTATTTATTTGTTTTACTTATTTATTGGATTTGTATGCCGCCCCTCTCCGGAGACTCGGGGCGGCTAACAGCAATAATAAGACAGCGTACAATAATAATCCAATACTAAAAACAATTAAAAACCCATTAATATAAAAACCAAACATACATACAGACATACCATGCATAAAATTGTAAAGGCCTAGGGGGAAAGATTATCTCAATTCCCCCATGCCTGGTGGCAGAGGTGGGTTTTAAGCAGCTTACGAAAGGCAAGGAGAGTGGGGGCAATTCTAATCTCTATGGGGAGTTGGTTCCAGAGGGCCGAGGCCGCCACAGAGAAGGCTCTTCCCCTGGGTCCCGCCAAGCGGCATTGTTTAGTTGATGGGACCCGGAGAAGACCCACTCTGTGGGACCTAACTGGTCGCTGGGATTCGTGCAGCAGAAGGCGGTCCCTGAGATAATCTGGTCCGGTGCCATGAAGGGCTTTATAGGTCATAACCAACACTTTGAATTGTGACCGGAAACTGATCGGCAACCAATGCAGACTGCGGAGTGTTGGTGTGACATGGGCATATTTACAGTCATATCTGCTGACTGTAGAGTTTGAGAGGTAGAATGCATGCTTGGATGAGTGAGTGGAACCAAGGGTCATAAATTCAATTTAGTCATCTAATTTATCACAATTTATTGGGGCTGCCCACTGCAGAAGACTTTGAACTTTGAATTAAAACAACCTCCCCATTCCAGAATGTCCCCGTTTAGAAAGTCAAAATATGAGGAGTATGCTCTCTAATTGACTAATTGATTGGATGCTTCCACATCAAGCTTATTTTGATGTCCCACAAGTAGGTCACCTTTCATTTTTACATTCATTTAAATCAGCAATAAAGCTTGCTGATTGCAGACATGGTTCTCTTTTCAGGGCTGCTGGGGGAAGGATCTCATCAGGTGTCGAGATCAATTACTTAATGCTTCAGAATGAACTAATGAAAACCCAAGCATTTCCTATTTCACCGAATGCACTGAAACAGCGTAGCCCTCGTAAAATTATTTTTATGATATCCGTCCCTGTGGAAATTTATGGTGTTTGAATAATCCTCAAGGTACAAGAATTTAAGGATCAGCTTGCATTTCAACCACTCCCCCTCCCCCTTCAGTTTGTCACCCTCCTGAATTTACGAGTTGGTCCTTACAAATATTTTTAAAAAGAAAAAAATATGGATTTCTGGATCAGAGCAGCTCTATATTCTTTTACTGACATGGGGCATGACTTTATTCCAACGGTCTCTGATTATGATGAAATGAAAACCCAGGCGCTTCCCACCACCTTGGCAAAGTTATCTGACTTTACTGCAACATTATTTTGATATATGCTTGAATAGTGCTGGGCCAAAGCTTAGTAGTAATCTACATGTGTTCCGTGCAGAAGGTCTTAGAGGTTGCTCCCAGGCAATTCCAATTGAAAAAGAAAATATGATCAGTGTCAAAGCCTTGATCGGTGTCATGGCTGAAAAAATTTAATAACCAAGTTGCTATCTGATCCTTTATATAAACCAGCTCCTTATCTCCGAGTACCCAACAGGAATAGTGAAAAACGAGCCATAATTATTGCTAGAAGCTCTCTACATAGCAATTGCACTCATATTTTCTGTCTGATGCAATTCTGTCTCTAGGGGGACTTTCAGAGAACTGTGCTTTCCTATTAAGAATGCAAACACACTTTCTTGCACGCTCACCTATGTCATGCTATGCCTGTGGGACCTCTGGTATAGAATACCTCACTCTTCCTTCAAACTCCTTACTGTGGAGAAAAAGGAATCATCACAGTTAATCTTTATCCACTAATTGAAAAAAACGGATAAGTCTAAGAAGTTCCCTAAACTCAGTTTGAATCTCATTGTTAGGGAAAAGGTGAGACGTTTGGTTGCAATCAGTAATGGGCAGCCAAACTTTTTACTGCCACACTGTGGGTGTGGCTTATTTTGTGGGTGTGGCTTAATGGTCATATGACTGGGTAGGAGGACTTGCTGGCCATGTGATCAGACGGCCGATAAGGTCCCACAGAGTTGGCCTTCTCTGGGTCCCGACGACCAAACAATGTCGTTTGGCAGGCCCCAGGGGAAGAGCCTTCTCTGTGGCGGCCCCAGCCCTCTGGAATCAACTTCCCCCGGAGATTAGAATGGCCCCCACCCTCCTTGTCTTTCACAAGTTATTTAAGACCCACCTATATCGCCAGGCATGGGGGAACTAAGACATCTCCCCCAGGCTTATTATATTTCATGTTTGATGTGTATGCGCTGTATGGTTTTTAATTGCTGAGGTTTTTATATATTTTATTATTAGATTTGTTCCATTGTTATACTGTTTTTATTCTGTTGTGAGCTGCTCCAAGTCTTCGGAGAGGGGTGGCATGCAAATCTAATAAATTGAATTGAGTTGAATTGAATCATCGTTCAAGTGAACTGTTAAGTCCTCAACTTACAACCTTACCAGTGTCGCTCGCTGAGCTGACAATTTGCTTTGCGTTTCCCGCACTCTCCCTCCTGGGTCACCCCCCGCCTCAGACTGGGTAGCCAGGTGAACGAGTGCTGCCAGAAGCCTAAATGCTGCCATTGCCGCTTCCACCCACACCTTCTGCTTGCACCTCAGGTGGGAGGTGGCCATGGGAGGCTGGAGGGGAGCCAGGCAGGTGAGCGGGAAGCTTGTCCGAGGGCAGGAAGGAGGAAAGAGGAAAAAAGCAAGGAGCGCAGACACAGCAGCAACAGCAGCAGCAGGGGAAAAAAGGTGAGCTGAGCCCAGACCAGTAATCCAGGAAGTGACAGCTGCCGATCAGCTGGAGTTGCACACGCATCTTCATTTCCGCCGGTGGAACTGTGTTCTACCCCGTCCTGCCTGCTGCCCACCCCTGGTTGCAATATAATAATGTGAACCATCATTGCACTATAACAGTGTTTCTCAATTATTTTCTGTTACCCCCCCCAGGAAGAAGTACCCATTTCATGTACTCCCCCTCCAACTCTCCACTGGGACAATTGTGTGCAATATTTAGCATGTTTTCGCTGAAAATACTTAAGTGATTGGGGTGTAATGTGTTTAAGTGATGTCTTAATTTATTTGGCTTCCTGCTGTCTGCTGCCAACATTTTTAGACACAGTAAACATACTGGTCTTCCCTCGTCTCTCACCGTAGTCACAGTGAAACTAAGCGCTACATACACTCTGTTGTATTTCCTCATCTTAGCTTTCGGAAGACTTACATTTGTCTCATTATCTCCGTCACTCTCCTCCTTTCTTTTCATCCCTGTTAAATATTTTTCCATGGTGTTTCTTAAGGGACACCATATCTCCATATCTACTATCATCTCATATCTCCTACGCTGTGCTGTGTGCTATTGTTCAGTGCAAAACACTCCCACTCCCTGCGGAAAAAAACCCCATGTTCCCCAGGGTCACACGCCACCACCCCCTCTTGGCATTACTCCGTGCTCTCCCAGGGGGCCCCGCACCACTATTGGAGAAACACTGCACTATAACAATATGAACTTGAAAATAAGTTATCTATTTCCACCAGCATAAAGTGTTCTGGTAGAGCTTTATTTATTTTATTTATTTATTGGATTTGTATGCCGCCCCTCTCCAGAGACTCGGGGCGGCTAACAGCAATAATAAGATAGCATATAACAATAATCCAATACTAAAAACAATTAAAACCCATTATAATAAAAAACCAAACATACATACAGACATACCATGCATAAAATTGTAAAGGCCTAGGGGGAAAGGGTATCTCAATTCCCCCATGCCTGGCAGCAGAGGTGGGTTTTAAGTAGCTTACGAAAGGCAAGGAGGGTGGGCGCAATTCTAATCTCTGGGGGGAGTTGGTTCCAGAGGGCCGGGGCCGCCACAGTGAAGGCTCTTCCCCTGGGTCCCGCCAAGCGGCATTGTTTAGTTGACGGGACCCGGAGAAGACCCACTCTGTGGGACCTAACTGGTCGCTGGGATTTGTGCAGGAGAAGGCGGTCCCTGAGATATAGGGTTTGTATAGGCACTCCTTGAATTGCGACCACAATCGAACCCAATATTTATGTTGTTTAAGTGAAACATTTGTTATGTGAGCTTTGCCACATTTTACAACTTCTCTTGCCATAGCTGTTAAGAGAATCATTGCATTTGTGAAGTTAGTAACCTGGCCGTTAAGTGAATCTGGCTTTGCCAATATCTTTGCTCGTCAGAAAATCGCAAAAGCTGATCACATGACCCCGGGATTCTGCAACCATCATAAATACGAACTAGTTGCCAAGCATCTGAATTTTGATCATGTGACCATAGGGACGATACAATGTTCATAAGTGTGAAAAATGGTCATAAGTCACTTTTTTCAGTGCCATTTTAACTTTGAACGATCATTACATGAGTTGTAAGTCGAGGATAGCCTGTATTCTACTTTGCTAGACTACTCAACTCTTTGGCTTACTTTGCAATTCAAAATGTTGATCTCATATGATTTTCTTAAAACGTGTTATCATAAATGTGTTATCATTTGTTTGTATTTATAACCCAGCTTTTGTGTGAAGACTCAAAGTACCGTTCATTCATTCATTCATTCATTCATTCATTCATTCATTCATTCATTCATTCATTTGATTTTTATGCCGCCCTTCTCCTTAGACTCAGGGTGGCTTACAACAGGTTAGCTATAGCACTTTTTAACAGAGCCAACATATTGCCCCCACAATCCGAGTCCTCATTTTACCCACCTTGGGGTAAAGGATGGAAGGCTGAGTCAACCTTGAGCCAGTGATGAGATTTGAACCGCTGACCTTCAGATCTACAGTCAGCTTCAGTGGCCTGCAGTAGTGCACTCTACCTGCTGCGCCACCCCGGCTCTGTCTTGCCTAAATTTATCCTAACACTGAATCCTAAGTAGGACTGAAAGAGAAAGACTAGTCCCCCAAATCACCCAATAATCTTTGGGGTTGAGTCGGTCTTCCTTTCAGCATCCTTAACCCTAAAATTAGGTTTTGAGGAGGCAGCATTAGAATAGCAATACACATCTAGAATAAGGAAGTTATATGTATAGATCTGATATGGAAAGTGTTTATTTGTTTGTTTGTTTGTTTGTTCGTTCGTTCGTTTGTTTGACTTATATGCCACCCACTCCCGAAAAACTCAGCATATGAGTTTAAAAGGGACATTTAAAAAAAATTAAAAGATGTATGGGCATATGTCATCAGTCTATTCTGATTAGAATCAATCAGGGGAAGGTCAAAAGGGAGAAAGAGGAAATAGAAAGGGAAGGGAGAAGAGAGAACATATGTGTGATCAGCAATTTGTTAGAAATAGAAACACACATGCATTCCTGTGCCCACATGACATTTGGCTTCTGCGCATGCGCTGGAAGCAAAATCTCACGCGAGGACTCTCCCGCACACACGATTTCACCCATCTTCGGCTTTTTTTTGCTTCCGCGCATGTGCAAAAGCAAAAATATCAGCAAAAATCACTGAAATCTCATTCACACATGTGCCCTCATGCAAGAGTAGGCTTCTGGTGCATCCGCAGAAGATGAATCTCATGTGAGGTGCGCACCTGCCCACCGGATGCATGCACACCCACGCTGGTCTCCAGGAGAATTCCGGTAGTGGCCAAAGGTAGGAACCCCTGCCTGGAGAGGAGGAAAGTAGGAAGGGGAGAGAAAGAGAAAGAAGGTAGATGAGATAGAGGGAGGGGAATGCAAAGAAATGAGGAAAAATAGACGTAAATAATAGTATAAATAGGTGCAAAAATAGGATATTGATTTATGATTTATTTATTTATTTTATTTGTCAAACAAGTATAGTATTATAGTACATATTAACATAACATAACATAAGTAGAACGTAGTACAGTGTTCCCTCACTTTTCGCGGGGGATGCGTTCCAAGACCGCCCGCGAAAGTCAAATTTCCGTGAAGTAGAGATGCAGAAGTAAATACACTATTTTTGGCTATGAACAGTATCACAAGCCTTCTCTTAACACTTTAAACCCCTAAATTGTGATTTCCCATTCCCTTAGCAACCATTTAGATTATTACTCACCATGTTTATTTATTAAAGTTTATTTAAAAAAATATTTATTAAAGGTGGACGAATGTTTGGCAATGACATATGACATCATCGGGCAGGAAAAACCATGGTATAGGGGGGGAAACCGTGAAGTATTTTTTAATTAATATTTTTGAAAAACCGTGGTATAGACTTTTTGCGAAGTTCGAACCCGCGAAAATCGAGGGAACACTGTAATAGAAAGGATAATAAGACAGTAGGACAGGGACATTAGGCACATAAGTGCACTTATGCACGCCCCTTACAGACCTCTTAGAAAAGGGGGGAGGTCAATTGTAGATAATGTAAGGTTGAAGATTTTGGAGTTTGGTCAGGTAATGAGTTCCAGGTGGTGACCACTCTATTGCTGAAATCGTATTTTCTGCAGTCAAGAAATGCATAGAAATGGATTAGAAATGAATAATTATGTATGTTTTGATGTATCTTGTGGTATATGCATAGATGTGTACATGGAAATTATGGAGATTAATTAAATTTAAAAAAATTAAAAAAAACCTTCAATGCACTAACTACACTTAGAAATATGGTGGGAAGGCAAATTTTATTTTCATTGTTAGCATAACCACAACATCATAGAAATCTATGTCTTAAACAGGGAAGGAGGTTTGTGCGCTATTTTAAAGCCATGGGAAACATTGAACATTTCTTCATCAGTCTAGCAAATAACATCAAAATAATTATGTTTACTCAGTTGAAAGTTTGTGTTCTGGAGATGGTGACATGAGAGGACAGACAAGGTCACAGCTTGAGATCGCTTGGTCCTTCTGTAAATTATTTACCCATCACACACATTGTCAGGTTTATTATCACTGCATCTAATTTAGGGTTGGATCTTGGTTTTAAATAACTGACGGCATATCGTGCATAGCTATCAGAAATAGTTGTAGCTTTTGTGTGATCTTTCTCAGTGTGGATGATTGTGGTTTCAAACCATGTACTCCAAACTTAGCAAAAATCCTTTATATCTTAGCTTTTATGTGCTCACATCACAAGCTGACCCAACCTTAACAGAACCAAGAAACAGAACCCCTTGTCTTGAAAAAAACCCTCTTTATTTAACTACTGCAAATTCATGGCATTCCGACACAGAAATATTCACACTAATCCTTCCAAGGGCTAACTGAAGTACAGACCTTATCAGTTCTTATACCTCTAGAGTTCTTATATCTCTATAACTAGAGATATAATAAGCAGGAGGAGGGAGATTGTGATCCTGCTGTATAGAGTGCTGGTGAGACCACATTTGGAATACAGTGATCCCTCGAGTATCGCGAGGGTTACGTTCCAAGACCCCTCGCGATAATCGATTTTTCGTGATGTAGCGGCGCGGAAGTAAAAACACCATTTTTGGCTGCCCCCGCCCCCCCCAGCGCCTCTGGCGCCCTCGCTGCTACCGCCCGCCCGCCCGATCCACCACGTTCCCCGTAGGCACCCGCCCACCCACCGTTCGCCCGACCACTCGCTCACTTTTATTTCAGAGGTGGGTAGCAAGAGGGACGCTCCCGGCTGTCGGATAACCCGAGCTTGCATGCGGCGCTGTCTGGGGAGGAAGGCGAAGGCACTGATGCCGGGAAGACCGAAACGGGGGAGAGAGAGAGAGACAGCCTGGCTTAGCCGGAGTTCTCCTTCTCCCGCCGCCTCCCCATGAGGCAACTTGAGGGGCTCCGCACCCGAAAAGGGAGGGAGACAGGCACCCGAAAAGGGAGGGAGACAGGCATCTGTCTGGTTGTCTGCTGCTCCTTGAATGAGGGGCATGCGGTTCCCTAGAGCAGGGGAAGGAAGAATGGGAAGGGGGCAGCGAAGAACTGATCCGAAGTTGGGCTTTAATAATGTCTTCTGCTTTCTCTTTAAACTAGAAGAAGGGGGCGTCTCGGCCGTTCGGCTCGAAGGGGGTGGAAGAAAGAAGAGGGGAGCCGCCTCGTGGAAACGGGGGTGTCGCTGGCAGGGAAAAAGTTGCGCCTCCTCCTCTCAGAGGAGGGTCGTTCCGTGCAGAAGAGATTTTAAGGGGGTGGCAGCTGAAAGTGTGCCCGCCTCTCTATCTCTCTCTCTCTCCGCGCTTTCCTCAGGGAGCCCCCTCAGGCGTCCCCCGGCGAGTGCCAGAGGGACCGAGCCTTGGGAGCCGCATTGCTGCTTCGTGTTGCCTGGCTGGGAGGGGACGGCGGCGGGAGTAGTAGTAGTAGCGGAGGTGGAGGCGGCTCCCCGCAGCGCCTCGGCTGCGCTGGCCTCTCCACTGAGTGGCCTAAGCGGGCCGGGTTTCTTGGGCCCTCTGGGTTGATGGGAGGCTTCCCGGGCGCCTCGGCTTCGGAGCCACCCGGGTGTTCTGGCGCCTCTGTGCGTGCGCAGTTTAGGAAACGGCGCGCCGGAGGCTTCCCTCTTTTGCAGCCTTGCGTTTAAAACTGAGGCAATTTCCCTCAACAAAACGCTTGTGCAATTCTGCCCCCGCTGATGAAGAATGTCAGCTCGCTCGCCACTCACCCGTCCTTCGCCCGCCCTTCGCCCGGCCGCTCGCTCGCCGCTCGAGAGCAAGAGGGGGAGAGATAGAGAAAGAGAGAGAAGGAAAGAAAGAGATGAGAGAGGGAGGAAGAGAGTGTGAGAGAAGAAGAAGCAAGATAGAGAAAGAGAGAGAGAAAGAAAGATGAGAAAGGAAGGAAGAGAGTGACGTCATCGGGTGGGAAAAAATAGCAAAAAACCCGTGGAGTATTTTTTAATTAATATTTTCTGAAAAATCGCGATATAGCGTTTCGCGAAAATCGAGGGATCACTGTACTGTGTTCAGTTCTGGATGCCTCACCTACAAAAAGATATTGATAAAATTGAACAGATCCAAAGACGGGCTACAAAAATGGTGGAAGGTCTTAAGCATAATATTTATCAGGAAAGACTTCATGAACTCAATCTCTATAGTCTGAGGACAGAAGGGAAATGGGAGACATGATCGAAACATTTAAATATGTTAAAGGGTTAAATAAGTTTCAGGAGGGAAATGTTTTTAATAGGAAAGTGAACACAAGAACAAGGGGGCACAATCTGAGCTTAGTTGGGGGAAAGATCAGAAGCAACGTGAGAAAATAGTATTTGACTGAAAGAGTAGTAGATGCTTGGAAAAAACTAGTAACTGAATTTAAGCATACCTGGGATAAACATATATCCATCCTAAGATAAAATACAGGAAATAGTATAAGGGCAGACTAGATGGACCACGAGGTTTTTTTCTGCCATCAATCTTCTATGTTTCTATGTTCCTTGGATAATAGCCAGGCCTGGAGCTTCAAGCTACAAAGCTGTAAATCAAATTCTCTCAAACTGTCTGTGAGACACTAATCACGATGAGCAAATCTTCCTAAAACACTTGTTTCCCACAATGCCACACCCCTTGAGCTTCTATTTATTCCCCAACCAGGGAGGGGCCACTCAGCATCCACGTGTGCCATGGTTCTTTCTGAGTTGGCTCCTAGTACTGAATTGTTCTCCTCTCCTAACAGTTCTGCGCATAATCGCATTTGTAACAGGCCCTGCTGTTCTTCATCCCCACTTATCTTTGATTCCGAAGGCAGCTGGGAAATATCAGACGGCCCTGGCTCTAGTTCTGCTTCAGAGGCAGAGCATTCATCAGAGCCTTCCCCAGACTCCAGAACTGGCCAAGTTCCTCCCCAACCTCCTCGTAGTCCGAGTCTACAGCCAGCTCTGCTGGCAGCTGGTGGGCCGCAACACTTGTTGGAATTTTTCAGTGGGACAATTTTATGTTAGAGAGAAAAGCAAGTAACCTCTAATGGGTCAGATTAGCTAGGTGAAGCACAAATGGAAAGAAAAACAGACTCTGAATTTTAAGAAATTAAGGCTATGGCTGGTATCAGATGCCCACATTATTATGCATTTATAAGGTTAAGGTCAGCAAAAAGTGCACAGCTGAAAGGAACTTACTTGCTCTGCTGTTTCTCCTAGATTTAAATGGAACTTGAATGACCTAGCGACAAGAATTGTAAGAATGACTATGGAGATTCTTAATCATCCATATCATGGTTGTCTCAAAGGTGCTTTTTATCAGAGTTTGTTGCATAAAAATGAGTTTCCAGAAGCACGCACAGATGACTGATTCAGCTGGATTCATTAACTTCTTTATAAGCATAGTAATGTATATAAACAATATCATAAGTAGATTATTTCTTCAAGTAAACACAAGCAGTAGAGTTAGTTTCATTTCAGCAGAGCAGACAACCACAGTATGGGCTGAGAGTTCAGCGTCGACTGAGAGAACAGAGTGGGCTGAGCCATGCCTAGCCTTCAACTTAAGTTTCAATTTCAATTCTCTGCACAGACTCAGAAGTGTTTAAGCTCCCATTGGCTGACTTAGTTGATAGGCCTATTCATTGGCTGATCTTGTTAAAATGGCTCTCACAGTTCATGAATATCTTAACACTTTTTCAAGAGGCAAGTGGACTTTCTTTTTAAATTTATTTATTTATTTGGTAAAACAAGATAACAGGTATGGTATAAACATAAATATGAACATAGTAAATTGGTGTGAAAAAATGGAGACAGTAAGAGAAGGAGGGTGGGCACCAGTGTTCCCTCTAATTTTTTTGGGGGGTGGGTGGAAAAGTATAGTGTCTGAGCGGCAGTCCCTTCGGGACTGGGCGGCACAGAAATAATAAATAAATAAATAAATAAATAAATAAATATAATATAATATAATATAATATAAAATAAAATAAAATAAAATAAAATAAAATAAAATAAAATAAAATAAATAAAATAAAATAAAATAAAATAAAATAAAATAAAATAAAAAATAAAATAAAATAAAATAAAATAAAATAAAATAAAATAAAATAAAATAAAATAAAATAAAATAAAATAAAATAAAATAATAAAATAAAAAAACAAATAAAAAACCCACCCTGTTTTGCCTCAGAGAATTTCAAAATAAAATACTGTGCTGTGTGTCTATAACAGTGAGCTCATAATAGGGCAACTCCATCAATATCAAAATGCCACTTAAATAGTTGAGCTAGTTTCAAACTAGATTTTGATTTTCTTTCTCTCTTCCTTACTCCCATTCTTTTTCTTTCTCTTTTCCTTCCTCTCTTTTTTCTGTCTGTTTCCCTCGCTTCCTCTCTTCCTCTCTCTCTCCTTCCCTCTCACTCTTTCCCTCTCGGCTTCTGGGCAGGTTCGGAAAACTCTGAGTTGATGATGATTTTTAAGTGAGCGATTGCTCACTGCTCAGCTTAGAGGGAACTATGGTGGGCACACTAGTGCGCTTATGCACACCCCTTACAGACCTCTTAGGAATGGGTTGGGGCAACAGTAGACAGTCTAAGGTTAAAGTTATGGGGGTTCAGGAATTTTTCCTTAAAGATGTTTTGCTTCTCATCCAAGAAGCTATTTCCGAGAACTGAAAAAACACCTTTGGGAATTCTGAGAAGGGACTATATCTTCCACTGCGTTCTCACTCATCTTTCCTTCTCCTTGAGTTGCCAGGAGAAGACTTGGGGAATTATTAGACAGTAAATTCACATATATGTGGGGAGCAAATGGAATCTGTTGCAGCCCTGCTTTCTGTTTGCACAAAGCCAATCAATTACCAGGATGAACATGGGGGCTGGTGCAATGTAAAACTCCTGTACTTTAAACTGGCAAATAAAACTGCTTTGTTTTGTGAGGTTTTTAAAGAGTTTTGTTTTTATCTGTTTATCTGACTTATTGGGGCTTGGATGTTCTTTTAATTGCACTGATGTTTATTGCTGTAAAAAAAAAAAACCCTTGGGGCTAATTTTGGATCCAAAACATAATATGGAAATATTTTATGAACAAACAAATGAATAAAACTAAGTGGGAAATATGGGACTCTGGAGATATAGAAGATCAAATGCTTTATGTAAGCCCTGATGAATACATTTTCCCTTCCTTCTCCAATATCATAGCTCTCAAGTTTAATGCACTGTTTATCTGTCATTATCACTTACATACCAGAAATGAGATCAAAAAGAATTTCAGTGCACTGGCATTCCAATATCGGAATAAAAGTTAATACTAAATATTTTAAACATACTGCAGGAAGCTTTCAAGAGTTCAATGCAGCCTGCCTTGATTCTCTAAGGTATTTCTTCTGCACGAATGACACCTTGGTAACTTTTCTCTGGCCACCATGAATTAATTTTTAAAAACATATTCTGGATGTTGCATGTCCTTGGTGGAGTGCCATTTACATGGCGACATAAATAATAGATTGCCGGTCTTGATAAAATGTCAAGGAATTAATCACAAAATAGGTAGCCTTCCTCTAAATTTGGTTCAGGCAGATGATGAAAGCTTTTTGTCAAGGTCCAAAATTAATGCTTTCATTCTCCAAATGCTATATGATCTTGTTTGAAAAAACATTATCAACTTTGTTATCATCTTTAGGGCTTTGTTTTCACAAAGGGCAACCTAACTCAGTATCTCATACAGCAGGTGAATGATCTTAATCTGAATTCTGTGCCTTAGAAGAATAGAAATAAGGGTAGAAACATAGAAACATAGAAGTCTGACGGCAGAAAAAGACCTCATGGTCCATCCAGTCTGCCCTTATACTATTTTCTGTATTTTATCTTAGGATGGATATATGTTTATCCCAGGCATGTTTAAATTCAGTTACTGTGGATTTATCTACCACGTCTGCTGGAAGTTTGTTCCAAGGATCAACTACTCTTTCAGTAAAATAATATTTTCTCATGTTGCTTTTGATCTTTCCCCCAACTAACTTGAGATTGTGCCCCGTTGTTCTTGTGTTCACTTTCCTATTAAAAAAACTTCCCTGCTGGACCTTATTTAACCCTTTGACATATTTAAATGTTTCGATCATGTCCCCCCTTTTCCTTCTGTCCTCCAGACTATACAGATTGAGTTCATTAAGTCTTTCCTGATACGTTTTATGCTTAAGACCTTCCACCAGTACCATTGGTAGTTTGCTTTGACAGTCAATTGGCGATGCAAATTGCAGGTTGCTTGCTGTCTGCCGTAAGAAATCTAGTTTGTAGAGTAAAGCATGTCTCTGCAACATATCACTCCAATAATCTCTGTAAATAGGGGTGCATTAGGACCATGATCGTGGATATTTGTGTGTGGAGGAGAAGGGAGGAAAACAATGCATGCATAAATTGCATAAATATCATGACTTCTGTTATTTGCATCAAGGCATAATTGTAGGATTTGTGTAATTACATCATCATATGAATGTTGTCACTTAAGCATCGTTGAAGTTAAATATAAATGTGGTTGTATGCAATATGTACAAGATCAGACAATTTCAGTTTACAAATTTCATCAGGCAGATGTAGACTGAACTAGATGGAAGCTGTTCCCATGCCAGTCCTATAATGAATTAAAATGTTGAGCTCTTTCATGCAGAACTCCTGGCTGACAACTCTTACGGAAATAAGAAACACAGGGTAGGATGCAAAACAACTGAAACCTTGATTTAATGGACCTTGATTTAACAGACTGGGGGAGCAATTAAGCAAATTTGTGTTCGGACATCATTCTAGAAATAATGAGAAAGTCCACTGTTTTTAAAGGACTTGATTGACATAATTTACATCTGTTACATAATTGATAAATGTATGTCATTGGTGTTAATGTCAATTATGTAATTATGCATAATGACACAAATTATGTCAGTTTGGATTTAATGAACATTCAGATTTAATGGACATACTTTCTGCCCAAATGCTCCAGGTAAATCTATTTGAAACATAGAAACATAGAAGTCTGACGGCAGAAAAAGACCTCATGGTCCATCCAGTCTGCCCTTATACTATTTTCTGTATTTTATCTTAGGATGGATATATGTTTATCCCAGGCATGTTTAAATTCAGTTACTGTGGGTTTATCTACCACGTCTGCTGGAAGTTTGTTCCAAGGATCTACTACTCTTTCAGTAAAATAATATTTTCTCATGTTGCTTTTGATCTTTCCCCCAACTAACTTGAGATTGTGTCCCCTTGTTCTTGTGTTCATTTTCCTATTAAAAACCCTTCCCTCCTGGACCTTATTTAACCCTTTAATATATTTAAATGTTTCGATCATATCCCCCCTTTTCCTTCTGTCCTCCAGACTATACAGATTGAGTTCATGAAGTCTTTCCTGATACTTTTTATGCTTAAGACCTTCTGCCATTCTTGTAGCCTGTCTTTGGACCCGTTCAATTTTGTCAATATATTTTTGTAGGTGAGGTCTCCAGAACTGAACACAGTATTCCAAATGTGGTCTCACCAGCATTCTATATTTGAGATTCACATAACCTCTTCCCCCAGATTAAAAAATATAAGTACTCTATGTAGACTCCATGTATGCTTGGATGCCTTCACGTGTGTGGAAAAGTGCATATAAAACTTTGTATGAAATGCATGGTCAAGAAGCACAGCAGCATTAGATATATGACTATGATGTGAAGATTTCTTTAATTACTCCAAATGTTATCTATTACATGTTGGACATTCTGCTGACATTAGGCCTATATATCATTTCTTTATAAACCTGTCCTAAATATTATTTAATATACAACATAAGCAAGCTTTTAGTAATTAAAGGAATGGCTGTAGTTTTGTTATAGTGCATAAATGCCATACAGAAGACACAAAGTTGATCCATGGTATCCTCAATTAATGGATCAGTAGCAGAGCTATGAATCCTTAGAGACTCCATATCAGCCAGTAGATAATCCCGGGATAAATGGACTAATTATACTATTGGCTTCGCTAAGCCAACTCTCTCTCTCTCCCTCTCTCTCTCCCTCCTTCCCCCCTCTCTCTCTCATAGAGAAAAAGAGAGACCTACTGTCAACGTTCTAAATAGCATCTGAGAAATAAACCGAGTCCCAGTCCAATTCTCTCAATCAGAGCTTGATTTATTAACAGAACCATGTTAGCTATGCCATTGTCATTCCGATTCTGAATCCTTCCCAGAATCCCACCTAGGTTAAGGTTCATCTTACATCCCCCACACCCACAAGTTCATCACAAGAGCCAGTCTGTGTGCAGGGGTGTATCAACTTCCTCTTCAGTTGAGGCAGAACAAACGGTGCCCTTGGCTTGGAGAAAGGAACAGTGATGGGCGAACCCAATGGTGTTCAGGTTCGGCAAGTTTGGCCGAATTTTACGCAAAATTCGGCCGAACCTGAACCGAACCCAAAAGGGAAATCCCTCCCATGAAGAGATTCTGGGGGCGGAGCTTTGACGTCACTGGAAGGTTGCTAAGGGCGCCAAGGTGATCACTTCCTGGATTCCATGGAATCCAGGAAGTGATCACCTTGGCATCCTTAGCAACCTGCAGCTGACGTCAAAGCTCCGAACGCTGAACACGACCCCAAACTTTGCCCGAACTTTGGAAAAATTTCGGGTTCGTGTTCGGCATACCGAACACAGCAAAATTCGGTATGGACCAGAATTGTGCGGGTTCAGTTCGCCCATCACTAGAAAGGAATCTTTGGTTCTGTCTAGTAACTTTCCCCTCTGACTACTCACTACCCCTCCCATCCCCCCTTGTGTTGTGTTAGGCTGAACTCTCTAACTCCACATGAAGACTTTGGCCTAACACCTACCAAGGTTGGCTTGTTATATGTATCTAACAATGAAGTTTTGTGTCCTATCAATTAGCATAATAAAATCATCTATTGCAGATTGTTCAATAAGCTTTGATTTAGAGTGAAGTGTTATGCCAGCCGCTTTCAATAATCAATGTATCTCTACTGATTGCACACAGTTATTTTTTTCAGCGCTCTTATCTGACAAAGTTTTATTTATTCAAATGAAGGTTTGCAACCGGATCAGGGCAGGCAGATGCTTTCTGAGTCCTTGGTTGTGAATACATTCATCAGATCTGAAGAACAGTAGCTTAGTCAATGATCAGATGCTTTCCCAGCTAGCATGTCCCCTGTTCAATCTCTGGCACTCTGATTTCTACATCCAAGTAAGGTAGAGTTCCTTGTGCTCTCCTCCCAGTTAGAATACACTGATCACTCACACACCCGAGCCTCCAAAACTGTAACCGGAAAAGGCAGGGAGAAGCCTCCGTGGGGCCTCTCTAGGAATCTCCTGGGAGGAAACAGGGCCAGAAAAGGTGGGGAGAAGCCTCCGTGGGGCCTCTCTAGGAATCTCCTGGGAGGAAACAGGGCCAGAAAAGACAGGGAGAAGCCTCCGTGGGGCCTCTCTAGGAATCTCCTGGGAGGAAACAGAGCCAGAAAAGGTGGGGAGAAGCCTCCGTGGGGCCTTTCTAGGAATCTCCTGGGATGAAACAGAGCCTCCACCCTCCCTGTGGTTTCCCTAATCGCACACATTATTTGCTTTTACATTGATTCCTATGGAAAAAATTGCTTCTTCTTACAAACTTTTCTACTTAAGAACCTGGTCACAGAATGAATTAAGTTCGTAAGCAGAGGTACCACTATACACCATGAAAAAATGGTTGCTCTCGAGCCTGGCAAGTAGGTTGCAGGGAGAAAGAAAGGCAAGGGAAAGAAAGTATGTCAGCTGTATTGTTTGATCTTGCTAAATAAGTGGTTTGTCAATGCCTACAGGAAAAATTGGCCAAGGAGAAACTCCACCCCCTGCAAATACAAAGATTAAAAGAAAAATGATAAAGGACAAGTTCTAATTGAAAGGAATGTTAAAAGATTAGCAGCTGTCTTTGTCCTGTTGTCTGAGTAATCCAGGGAGTTTATTTCAATTGAAAAGACTTCAGTTATCTCAGATTTGGAGTAAGAGTGGCTTCGTTGGTAACAGCCTGGTCTACGCTGATTTTTTTTTTTTAATGGGCGTGATAACAGAGCATTGTTTTCTCCCAGTTATTATTTAAATCTTTGGAAAAAATGAAACATTTAAGTAAATCTATGTGTAACATCCAGCAAATTGGATAACACCACTTAGGATGGATTACATCTCTATTTTCTGTTATGGCTTTGGGGGGAAAAACAAAAGTACGGGTGTTGGTCTTATTGTCTTATGTTTCTTGAGGCTATTTCAAATGTTGCTGCTCTGGAACAAAGCCAACTTAAAACATTCCACTGGGATTTGTTTCAAAAGCAGATGTTTATCCTGACTCTGTTTTTTTCTGTTTGAAGCATCCCCCATGTTTTTCATCTCTGGATTAGATCTAGATATAGTCCTTCCTAAAAATGGTTATATCACATCAAATTGACTCTTACTGGCTACATAGAGCTTTCAAACAAGGTTGGTCTTTGCATAATGTGTCTAAAATATGATAATCTGAGCCTGGTCATTTATATCTCGAAAGAGAAGTGTTAATTGATTTGTCTATGATCCCTTTATGTTTTCAAGGCTATACACATATTCTTGGGTATTTTCTTCAACACCAAAGTTCAAAAGCATAAATACTCTTTCTTCAAAGTTCAACGTTTCCTTCTACAAAGTGTCACAGGAAATATCATAGCTTGCACTATTCTGATCTTTGTAGATAAAGACACGTCATGTTATCAAAAAAAATTCTTTTCCAAAGTCTTTATTGCTTCAAATACTAGCCTGTCATGTATTTCAAAAGTTCATCCACTAAAACCAGTGAGATTTAATCCTGAAAAACTTCAAGCTTCTTGATTTCAACAGGACAACTCGTTAAGTAACACCAAACTGGGATCCAATCTCATTTCTTTTAATTTGGGGAAAACAATTGCATGGAATGAAATCAAAGCTGCCATCATAATACTTCTTATAGTTATAATTCTCACTGTAAGGTGTTTGTTTTCTTTCTGATCCTAATTAATCACCTTATTTCTGAGTTAAAATAATTAAAATTAAATCCCCTCACTTTCTTATAATCCCTCCCCTGCTAAGCTGTACACTACTAACATTTCATGCTTTGGACTGAAGTAAAGGATCCTCAGAGTTATATTCGTGACTTCTGGAGAATTTTAAACTTAGAGATGAACATATTTTTGTTCCTCAAGAGACAAAGCTATTGAACAGTTGCCTAATCACATCAGATATACTGTATATTTAGTCCTATGATCATAGGAGACAGAATGTTAGCCCTCTTGGTGCAACAAGTGCTGAAAGTCAAATATGTTATTTACCCTTGAAATGGGGGTAAAACCTGAAATAATCCATTGAGTTAAAAATTATAAGTGGCACGCTATCAGAAAGTCATACACAGAGATTTTTA